>NC_040889.2:22169883-22357383 GCF_900634795.4 Betta splendens
CTCCTACACGCGCTTTCCCACTCCCACGTGAGTTTCAGAAACCATGCGCTCTGTACATACGCGGACCGTCTGTTTGTACTGATGAGATATTTGGAAGAAGCACGGTTTCAAGGTGACACTGACGTCTCAACAATGAGGGAGTCGCTCAGTCTCTACAGTTTGTCTTCTGCTGACGAGGATCCAGTGATGGAAAGATTCAGCTGCTGCTGGAGATGGGCTGATTCTTCTAGGTTTGGTGTGTGTGTGTGTGTGTGTGTGTGTGTGTGTGTGTGTGTGTGTGTGTGTGTGTGTGTGTGTGTGTGCATCATGTGTATGTATATCTGTGCTTAGTTTAAAACACCACAACCTGCACCAAATTAACCCTGCGAGGAAACTGCACAATCACCACTACAGTGACAACTTCAGGGACCGACAGGAGACGCGCACGTGACGCCGGCAGGAGCCGCCATAAAAGTGCAGGGACCGACGCAAACGGTGCCAGTTATCAACGGGGCACCGAGTCATTACAAACAACACGAGGGACGACGTGCGTGTTTACGGCGAAGCGTGGCCGTGACACCGTTGACGACGTGTCATTCCACGAAGCCTCGGTGGGAACGTCTGCGCGTGCACACAGGCCAAGTGAACGGAGTAAACGTGCGGCGACGATGTGGGTGTACGAGAATAAAGGCGAGCCATAAATGAGGCTGTCTGTTATTTGCATGAAACGTTCTCTTATACGCGCACGCGCGTTCATCCCTGGATCGAATGCAAAGTCGCGATCCGCGGACCAGGAGCACAGCCTCCGGCTGAACTTGTTGATGTCACGCCTCCCCCTCATTAGACGCCAGCGTCTCGTTCAAATTCACGAGCTGATGTTTTTTTGGAAACACAACGAGCTTATTGTAACGGGGGCCGCATACGCCTCCCCCTCCCTCCCCCGCGTGCAGTCATACTGTCGATCTACAGGTGTGTGGGGACCGGGGGGTCGTCGGAGGCTTTATACCGTGCGCCTTTTCAGCAACAGGAACGCAGCCTGTAGCGCAGCAGCGGCAGCGGCAGCGGAAGCGGCAGCAGCGGCGGCGGTGGCGGCAGCGGCAACGGCAGCGGCAATCCCATCATGGTCTCATTCATTATAGCCACAACGTGGTGTTAACAGCCCCGAAGGCTCTCAACTCACCCCGAGGCTGCTCTGGACCCTCCGTAAATACTCGTCCATGTCGGCCTGCGTCGCCGCGGCGCCGCTGCGGATCTCCCCACAGACCAAGTTTGAGCGATACGGCGGAGCGCCGGCGCGTATGTGTGTTTTCTGCCTCCGCTTCCGAGTCCCCCCCCCCCCCCCCCCTCTTCCCCTTCCCCTTCTCCCCCCCCCCCCCCCGCTGCGCTTGCACTGCAGCACTCTCCGCCGCTGCGTGTGCCGTCGGTCCTCCCCTTCTCTACGGGGTAAACCCACGACGCCGAGCAGTGGGTGGGTGTGACAGCAGGAAGAGGAGATCCGACGGAGGCGCGCACGATGATTCAGCCGCGCACCCTGCAGTAGTGACCCCCCCCCGCCTCCACGCCTGACCCTCCCCTGTAAAGGAATAAAGCACCGGTGACAATAACGGATGAACGATAACCAGCGGCACCCTTTCAGCGCCGGAGGCTTCTACGTCTATCTATCTATCTATCTATCTATCTATCTATCTATCTATCTATCTATCTATCTATCTATCTATCTATCTATCTATCTATCTATCTATCTATCTATCTGTCTATCTGTCTATCTATCTGTCTATCTGTCTATCTGTCTGTCTGTCTGTCTGTCTGTCTGTCTGTTTTTAACATGATGTATTTTATAAATAGAAAAACAAACATTTTTTGCTTTTTTCCCACCAAGTGACCACTTTACCATCAATGGCCATATCTTGGTTAAATAATTTTTATTAATATTGTAAAATAAACCTGCAGCTTTCATTGTATCCCTATTTGTTCTGAGCCCTTTTTCTTCTGAGACTCTGGTTTCCCTGATGTGGTGAAAACGTTGGTGCTCTATTCTTAATGGAAGTTGTGTTAGTGGATGTCACTTTAGCGATGTTTATAGAGTAACGGCGGAGTGAAGCTACAATAAACATAATCTATACGACTTCCCATCACTGTCTTCAAAATAAAACCATCCTGACTGACGTTTAAGTGATATAGACTAAAAATAAATGGAGAGTAGCTATTATGTTTTACACAGGGGTCTATGTAGACACTAGTTTTCTAACTGCACTTACAGAACCAGCACCAAACTAGAATTGAAGTTTTCAAATATGTGTGTGTATTTCTCAAAACAATTTGTACAAACAGCAAAACACTATGGATTTCTTGCAAAAGCCTGTAACCTGCTCAAAATCTTTAGTTCATCTCTCAGTTTTGATGTCATTGAACATGTCAGTGCCATCAGAATGTCAAGACAGTCAAATGACTTAGTCATGTTGTCAATATAACGGTGTACTTTAGAGGGAGGTTATGATGTAAACTATGGCTAAAGTTTTGATGACAATTATTGTAAATTGTTGACAGACCATGTCATACAATGTAGAAAAAAAATACTGCAAACAGTAACACAAAGAGAAAAAAAAAGAAGGACAATATTCTGTGAACAGTACAAGCGGTGCTGTAGGAATTGGTGTTGTCTTTCTACACCCCCTGTCGTTCCTGTATGTTGGGCCACACATTCTCATCCACATCACAGCAAGTATCATTTCTTGTATGTGGCTGGTGATCATAAGCTTTCCATCTCTAAGCTGAGCAAAATTCCTCAATAGGGTTAAGGAACGCACCTTTTTAGAGAAAGTCACCTGAGAGCAATTTAACAATTCAGGACAGATTTAGAAAAAAAACATATAATGTCGATGTATAGAAATATGTCTGTCACATTATGACTTGATCAACCATTTTGCAGTTAATGACTTATATGATAAACTAATGACTACATGTTTTGAGGAGTAGGACTAATGCACAGTGAACTATATAATACATTTTAATCAACATGAAATAAACAATTGATAATGTAGCAAAGAGCAGGGAATTGTACATAATGATTTGAATACATGTACCAAAGCATTTGGAACTTGTTCAAAGAAGTGAGAAACTGCTTATAAGATGTGCACATGTGACAACAAATAGTTTTGAGAATTTCAATCTGATTTGAGAATTGTACTAAAGTGACTGAGAAAAACTATAATATCTTCAACTTCACTTGTGAGACTGTGTGTCAGTATCTCATTAGCCAGTTGTGACAGTGGACATTAAGTCTGAAGCTAAACAGCTGATGACGTAATGGTTGGATTAGCAAAGGTTGAACCTGTGCTAGTTTCTGTATTCATTCATCACATAATGCACATAATAGAATCAATAAACCACGAAGGCCACGAGGTACTGTTGAATTAAGAATATTAACCCTTAAAATGGAGCCTATAATCTATTAGTGGAACTAGTCATCTGTCATATACAGTACAGTAAATCTGCCTTTTATAAATACTAGTATTTTAATCATAGCATCGGGCATAAATGGTTTAGTGTCAGTTTACTTTCACTACAGGACACTCGGTTTAGGGAGCGAAATATGTGTATAAGAGTTATTTCTTATATATTAACCCTAGATTATACAGTATATATCTTCATTTGTGTGTGTTGAAATCGTGACGAAGGGTGAATCGTGAAAATACGTGAGAAATATTTAACTAAAAAAAATCACTTGTGCGTTTCAGTAGCTGCGATGCTACAGATGCTGTTTGTTAAAAAATGACACTTTTCACAGCCAATTAGTGAAAATGAAAATAGCAAACAAACTTTTCAAAAAAATTCTATTTCAATTTTAAATTTGCATGTGCTTTTTTTTTATTATGAAAATTTTATTTGCACATTTATCATCATCGCCCTTACGGATTTTCTGCACATCTCTTCACATATAAACAGAAAGCGGTGTGCGTCTGTGAAACCATCCACGGTGTTCGACCAAAAGAAGAGACAGCTACTGGTGAAGCATGGTGGTGTATTTCTCACTGCTGCGGAAGTTCATGAAGAGTGTGAATAAAAGCTTTATTGGAGTCAGTGAAGCTATCTGCTCGCTCTCTTATGGTAAAACTCAAAGACCTGTCTCTGAATAATTGCCATTGCACACGTACGGCTTACACAATGTGCACCACAGTCCCAAACTGGTTTAAATTTCCATTGAAGACAATAGACCCTGCTAATTGATTTTAATGGCTCTCTCCGCGACAATGCGCCCCTTATGACTTGGAGAGAGGTCTTTAAGATTATTATTATTAGTATAATTGCCATTACCCCCACACTTTGCGAATGGCAGACAGAGAAAGAATAACTTTGCCCTTAAGCTGAACAAATAATTATTAGAGACAGGAAACAAACAGACGTCTGACACACGCTCACACACACACACACATACACACACACACCAACCCTCCACCTTAGAGCAGACCCCCTCCTAGCGACCCTTATTCCCTCAGCCACCCTCTCCGTGCAGTGTGCCGCTTGTAATTTATGCAAAATTAATTGATACATCTTTTATAATTGATGTGCTGTAAACTTAATGAGTAATTTATGTAATTAGTCAATTAAGGATAATT
This sequence comes from Betta splendens, assembly GCF_900634795.4. Taxonomy (NCBI): domain Eukaryota; kingdom Metazoa; phylum Chordata; class Actinopteri; order Anabantiformes; family Osphronemidae; genus Betta; species Betta splendens. The sequence goes on from NC_040889.2 coordinate 22,174,479, forward strand.
CCAGCATATGTTCCGTATGCCCAGAAGGTGTGCTTTACAACTAGTTATTTGTCCAGGAGTTGGGTGCAGGCGAAGACTGTGGAAGACTACCTAATTAATTTTGTTATGCAGATCAGCCACGGTGTCTATTTAACAGCCCCCTTTGTGAAAACAGATTTAATATTGATCTTTCCCGGGCGTTTAAGAGGATGCCTTTACCCGCGTTGGCCTCTGAGGGCCGTGGAGTTTCCAAACTCATTTTTCAGCCTCCGGGAAAACAATCATACATAGAGAACAAGACAACGCAAGCACAACGGCTGTCTTCGCTCAGCAGTAAACGCATGCACACGGACGTTTAGTCTGCTTTTAGGGGAGGAACCTGAAAAAGAGATTTTACTCGTATTACATGGTGTCTTTGAAATATGCTTGACACAAGTGACCTTTTGAGTGGGCTTGAAGGACTGAGACATGGCGGAGACTCACTGGCTAATTAATTGACACAGTTTTGAATATTCATACCCAAGACAGCAAGCTTGCCCTTAATTACATTGTTGGACTTCTCTCATAGGAGGCTAAATCACGGAAGGCTTAATTATTGTAATGTATTCGGGGGCCCACCGGGGCACCGGCGAAGACAGGAGCCGTCAAGGACCCAGTCATGACACCTGGCCAGAGGAAAAAAAAACACAGCAGAGAGCGAGGCAGCTTTTGTTGTTCTCCGCTGAGCAGAATTCAGAGCAGGGGATGAAGTTTGTTTACATCCTTGTAGGATTCACCGGAGAGTGTTTGAACAGACAGACAGCCGCCGGACTCCCCTCTCAGCAATTAATCAACAGCAGCGTCTCCCGCTCGCTCGCTCCCTGTGTACGTGTTTGCGTGCGAGCGCGCGCCGGGGTAATTGAGAGCAGAGGAGAAGCGCGCTGATGATTGTGCGCAAAGGAAGACATGATTTATTGTTTGCAAAGTCTGAAAGTGCAGGCGAGCAAATTTAACAAAGAGGTTGTATTTATATATTTTGTTCATTGCAATTTATTTATTTAGGTAAAATCTGCTAAAAGGGCAAATTCACTTACCTTTACACTTTAGCACCAGGCACCGTTGAACGTGCGCGCAGAATTTTTTTAATTTTAGAAATAAGCAATGAAATTGTGAACAAATCAAACTTGAAATCCAACACCAGCAAAATATGCTGTTCAAAGTTGCTTCCCCGCAGAGGTCAAAGGTCAAAGTGTGCTTTACAGGGAAGCAGTTGTGGAACTTTGGGGGATTTAGAACCGTAGCTTCAAACGGAGTTCAGCAGTGACAATTAGAAACTCTGCTCTGTCACTGTGCACTTTACGCAGGACTCTTTGATTGGCAAACAGGAGATTAAAAGCTCAACACGCGTCAAGATCGCACCACCCACACCTCATTTATGCTCCTTTCTTCACCCCATCTCTCCCTCTCGCTCTCTCACACGCGCGCGCGCACAGCCCTCTGCTCTCCCCTGACGCGTCCCTTAAGTGTCTGGATAATAGATAATAGAGTCGACGACCTGCGGGGTTCTCACAAAAACAGCGCTCCTGCCAGCGGACGGACGCACACACGGCGCGCAGACGGCGAGGGGAGCTGACCTCCCACACCCACTGAGCCGCCGCGTTGACGCGGAGAGACCCGGAGGACCGCTCGACTCCTGCGCGCAGAGGCGGACTTTTACGCGCAGCCAAATCCTCCAGCAGAGACCTCGCTCCAGCCGCGGGAGCGTCTCCGGGAGCGGACGCGACTCCAGGGGCCCTTAGGTTACACCGCACTGGTCGATATAACGGGAAAGCTGCTCTTCTGCTAATCTGATGGCTCAGAACTTTGGATCAGAGCCGTCAGCTGGAGACTGAGATGAAGACTCTCCACGCAGCCCCGTAAACTTTATCATTAAAGTACCGTTAACCGCAAGAATTTAAACTTCGAGAAAACAGGAGCCAGTCATGCCCCGTCCTGGGAAGAACTCCTACAGCGACCAGAAGCCCCCGTACTCCTACATATCTCTGACGGCAATGGCCATCCAGAACTCCTCCGACAAGATGCTGCCCCTCAGTGACATTTACAAGTTCATCATGGACAGGTTCCCGTACTACCGGGAGAACACGCAGAGGTGGCAGAACTCCCTACGACACAACCTCTCCTTCAACGACTGCTTCATCAAGATCCCCCGGCGGCCCGACCAGCCGGGAAAGGGCAGCTTCTGGGCGCTGCACCCGGACTGCGGCGACATGTTCGAGAACGGCAGCTTCCTGCGGAGGCGGAAGCGCTTCAAGGTGCTGCGCGCCGAGCACATGGCCTGCAAGAGCTCCCCGATGATGCACTACTTCCACCACCACCACCACCACCACCACCCGGGCGGCAAGCTGGGCCCGGCGTCCGGCCACCACGACCACGCGGCCGGTCCGGCCGGCGCCGCGGGCCGCCTGCCCCACTTCCAGGGCTACGGGGGCATCGCTTGCGCGCAGCCCGGCGGCTTTAAGCACCCGTTCGCCATCGAGAACATTATAGGACGGGACTACAAGGGGGTGATGGCCAGCGGACTCCCCCTCACCTCGGTGATGCACCACCTGGGCTACCCGGTGCCCCCGCAGCTCAGCAGCGTGGTCAACTCCATGTGGCCGCACGTCGGGATGCTGTCGGAGTCCGTGGGCGGCGTGTCGATGCCCTCCTCGTCCGAGTACGCGCCCTTCGCGGTGTCGGCGAAGGGCCTCTACCACGGTGCGAGCGGGCCAACGCTGCCCGCCGTCCCGGTGCCAATAAAGCCCACCCCGTCGCTGGCCCCCGTGCCCGGTCTGACGGGGCTGCAGCCCGCTCCCGCCCAGCTGTGCGCACCGGCGTCGGTGATGGAGAAGAGCGACCTGTTGGAGGGCAAGGGCAACGCTCTGCACCCGGCGCTGCTGCTGTCCTAAGCGCTCCACGCGTGGGTACGTTTTCAAAGTTCCATTTTGAAGACGGACAGCCGCGTTGCGTAACATCTGACTGAACGGGCCCGTCAAGTGCAGCTGTAGAAGAACTGTAAAAAGGTTAGCTCTGTGCAGTGTAATGGATTTTCATTAGACCCATGTTGATTGAAATCATAATTTATTTGCACAATTTGCGAGGGCATTTACCACATACTGTAATGTGGCACTGACAAATACAATCAGACAAGCAGATACGCTAAATCCAAAGAAGGCTTTGATTTAGGAGACAGTCCAAATTATTTACAAATGCAAATTCACAACTCTGTTTTATATAGTTTTTGTGCTATTGTTCTATTTGATGTTAATCTACTGCAGACTTCTCAGCTAAAGACAAATAGGCCTGTGTGGTTTTTATTTGGGCCTGTTGCACTTGTGTTATAGCAGTCCACCGGACGTCTTATGCTTGTATTATAATACTATTTATCTGAAGATATTTATAAAGAACCAAAACTTCCTTTGTGTTGTAGTTTTTTTCACATTTTTAGGTCAATTCACTATTTTACAATTGAACCAGTGAAAAGAAAAACAAGACAAATTTCATCCTGATGTTTTTAAATTACCACACAATTTGTTTATCTGAGGCAAAAACAGAACAATTACAAATATGTACTGACATTTAGGACAGAACTCAACCAGTCTAATATGTTCTATACATAAAATTATAATATTTTGTGTCTATAGTCTACAGAAAGAAATAGTAACAGAGGTCACATAGTCACCAGTTGCTTAAAAAATGCACAATTTATAATAAAGTACATTTCAGAGGCAACAATATGAATTAAAAACCCAGATAAACATATTTTTCAATTTTGTGTTGAGGACAGTTGGTTAAAATCAGGCATCAATAATACAATCTTACTAAATATTGAAGTTTAAACACGCTCAACATATAATTACAAAACAATTCAGCAGGAATGAGGTGTCAATCGTCTACTTTATAATTTACGAGTTCCCCAAGTTCAGCAACATGAGAAATAAATATAATAGTAAAATAAAAAAAAACTTTCCTAACACAAGCTTTGCTTTGACAGCTTTAGTCATGGTTCACATTTGAAACATGCACAATATGATATATGTGATGTCCAGAGGAGGTGCGTGTGATCTCTACAAGATGGATATAAGCGGCCGACAGCCCGGCTCCTGTAGCTGCACAGCTTCAAACGCAGGCAGGAGATGGGATCAAGTTTGCGCCTTTGTCGACCGGTCGAGACGCACCTTTGAAGAGCGGGCGCTCCTCCAGCACAAAGCAGTTCGGCCCACTGAAAGTGACTTATATTCAACCTCCCGTCCCCTGCTTAGCATCCCAAAGGCTGCTACACCTGACACTATTGTCACAGCAGCCTCTGAACAAATAATTGAGATGCACCAGCAGAGGAGAGGTGTGGGAGTGAGGCATTAAAACCAATATGAGTGTCACCGCTAATGAGCAAACTACCACACAGTGCTTGTGTGTTAAACCTCACACTCTCTGTCTTCATTGTTTTTTTTTGTTTTTTTTAGCTGACTTGTTTTGCTTCCTCTGTTTTTCTGTCTTGCGCCAATAGATTTTCAAGTGTTTTCTCTCCACATCTCCACACACGCTTCTCCGCAGGGCGTCTGTAATTCCTAGTTAAAGGGAACTGCGACTTTTATGGCACGATAAAAGTGTCTGTGTGAGAAGTGTGTGTCTATGGCTGTAGGTGGTGTGTGTGTGTGTGTGTGTGTGTGTGTGTGTGTGTGTGTGTGTGCGTGCGTGCGTGCGTGTGTGTGTGTGTGTGTGTGTGTGTGTGTGTGTGTGTTGCTGTAACTCCCCGATCAGCAGGTCTCAGTGACTTTAATAGCTCTCTCTGCATTAGTGTATAATTAAATGCCACTAATTAAGACACAATGAGAGGAGTAATAACGCAGCCATCATTACCCTCCATGATCCTCCGTCTTCTCAACACCAGAGTGCGATGAGGTCTAATGTACACATGTGTTTGTGCACATAGTAAAGGACAGAATGAGGCACACGCAGTTTGTTCTCATGTGGTGGGATGCTGTTGCTGGTGTCAAAACACATAAGAGCATCGGCTGCCTTTTGGTAGACGTCACCAGTGGAACAGCTGTTTAACACTCTCTAGTCCTTACTGATCATATCAGATCCTGTTACCACCAGTGGTTGTGTGTTGCTTTACTGTGTCAACATAATAGTACATAATATGATTGTTATTTTTATGAAACAGATTAACTTGGCTGTGATGCAATGGACCTTTATTTGCAAATACGCGAATCAGGAACAAGTTGTTATCAAACAGCATATCTGATAAAAATCTATATTTCTATAATTGTAGAAATAAATTAAACAATAGACGTTCAGAAACCTGAATGCAATAAGGTCATTTGTTTTTTCCCCATCTATTACAATTAGTGACCAGGTTTAAATAACAATACATAGATTCATTAAAACACAGAATAAAATTTTCTTTAATAAATAATGTAAACATATAAATGTATAAATAGCTAAAAGACTAAATGAGGAAACTAGAAGTATGTTGTACTTTTTATTCTGTTTGGACAAGAAAAACTGTATGAAAGTATGATTTATGGTAAAGCTCAAAGTGTAACAGTGGCTGTTTTTTTTTGGTTGGATCAAGTTTTTCTAGTTCTGATTTTGTTTTGATTTTCCATCCAGATGACTGATGACGATTCATTATATGTTCAGAAGAGCAAGCGGTGCCATGATATTTCATTTACATAACACAAATATACCATTACAGGACGAGCAGAGCATTAATATGAGAAAGCGGGTTTATTCATGGGAACACGGTTGATCATGTGAAATGTGACTTTGAAGTGAATCATAGGATTCTTATGAATGAATAAAACATTTAGGTCATAGGTGTTTTGTCGTCAACCCTCACAGAAGAAATGCCGGGGTGCTGAATAGACAATGACACATTAGTGCTAATTACCTGCACTTTGTAAGGGCCAGGGTGACAAATTCTACATGCATTTGTCCTAATGATCAGCAAGAACGCGTCTTCGTAGCGAGCAGCTTAATTTACCGCCCTGACCTGTCACTTGTCCGTGCGCACACACTCACACACATGAGCAGGAACATGCTTCAATATTGTTCTTTGTTCCACAGTAGCCTTTTATTCAAGGCACTGCTCACGTCACATGACAGAAATGTGTTCACATTTAGTCAGGCCTGTAATTGATGTTTAAGGATTCCATGTTCAACCAAAGCTTGACATATAATTAAAAATAAACAGTAAGTGAAGGGATTTCAGCACCACACAAAGTCAGCTGGTTTCAATAAATCACATGATGACAGATATATATTAGTTTATATATCAGTTTTTAAAGCCATTCGTTTAAATGCATCAAACCAGTGACTGCATAATCATGAGACACTGAAGGAGCGCATTCCTCACTTTAAAAACAAAAAGGAAAGAACAGACAGTGAAAACAAATGGAAGTCTAAACTAAATAAAGCCAGAGTTTAAGATGCACAATGCAATAGCTTTTTCTTCTGTCTCTCATGTGTCACTGATTCCAGGTCAGCTGACAACTCCATAAAATCCAAGTCGCTCAGTGCATCAAGTCTAACACCAACAAATATGAATGTGCATCATGTTATTTCTGTCAGCACAATGCTCTCAACATGTTTAGTCAGAATAATTTAATAATGTTTAGTTAAAACAGGAAATATTATTATTTTATTCTTCATTATTGACAATAAATATATAGCAATGCACTCAGAAGGCTGTAAGTCAATTAAAGGGATTCACACTATATTTTAATAAAGAAGTGTTTCAATGAAATGTGCAATAGGGCTCAGATTTTAGTCTAAGTTTGTATTTTATTTACAGCTATTCTTATAAATTCATTTTAAATTTGAATATAAATTTTAATGTGTCTGGAGATGTTTTCTTTTCTCAGTGTGATGTTCAGGTTAATGCCCAGTTTCATTCTAAAGCTGAACTGTACAGTTGTTTAATTCAAAGACACAGACTCTGGCGCTGAAGTAGAAGTTAGTCATAAGGTTTAACACGTCTGACTGGATTTCTGAAACACGCAGGCGTGTGCTGACCTCAGACCAGCTCCCGCTGAGCAGGTGCGCACACCTGGACAGCAGCGGTGACCCACGGCGAGCGCTGCAGCTGCTCTCAGCTCAGTAATGGTCACCTCGGAGTCTCCAGCGGTGGGACGAGGACACGGACATCAGGCGCGTGTCAGCAGGAGTCAGCGTCAGCCAATGAAAGGGCCGTCTGAGGGGAATTAGAACACTGGCACCGGGCCTGGAGACGGAGAGAAGCTGTCAGGGGACAGAGTCCTAACGACAGGTCGCCGCGGGCCGCTGCTCGTTACTGTAACTCCTTAATGTCACTCTCTGTTTCTGATTGTGTTTCATCGTCTTCCTTCAGTCTCCTCTGATCCTCTCACTCCTCTTTCCCTCCTTTATGCGGTTTCACTCCTCTGTTCTCATTCCCTCTGTGCTGTCTTTCCTTTCTTTCCCCTCAATAATTAAACAATGATTCACTGATCTGGGGTCAGATTTTATCTAGTCTCTATAATGTATTGTCTCGGCTCTGTCCTCCGTGAGGTCTTCTCACATATCTCATGTCATCCTCAATCTGCCATCCATCTTTATTGGGCCAAATTATTACACCTTATTAGCCATTATTACTTTTTACTATAAATTCAAAACGGGTCGCGGGTTCAGCTTTTCTGGCCTCCTTCCCATTCTTTCTCCTCTCTGACTCCTCCGCTTCGCCACTTTCCCTGAGTAGTTGGGACAATGAAGTTCTCCGGCCAAAAAACTTCCTGAGGTTAAGTGCTTTGTGAGACAACGAGTCCCTGCTCAGGTTCATCAGTAGGAGAGATTTAAATGAAATGGAATAAATACCACAATACTTTCTTTATTTTCTTAATTTTAACCACAGTAGAGCACTTATCTCATCAACCTGCATAAACCTTAGGTATTTAGGAGAATTTAAATGGCAAATTTAGCAGCAAAGCCTGAAACTGATTTATCCTTTTGCCTCAAAGACAAAGTCATCGCTAACAGAAGCTTGTTTGATTGATCTCGGCTCATCAGACACCAGACGCTTTTCTGCCACACTGAGCAACTCGACTGAATCAGCAAGAAGACTGACGAGTCATTCTTCTTATGGAGCGACTTGGAGCGAGGCGCTCCCTTCAAAACAAAGCTGAAGTTTCCATTGTGCGCTCGCTGTGATGAAGGGGGGCTAAAAGGTCATTTGTCGCTGGGGGTGAGAGGGATGACGTTACAGGCTTTAGAGAGGAATACAATACATGCAGCAGTACTGCATGTACAGATACGCAAAGAACACAACTGTTGCCGTAAAGTGGTTGGTTTCATAACATAAGTAAATCTAAATAATAGCAGCAGTTTGGTTGATGAGGTAACGTTTATGCATTCCACAAGATGGATTAATATTGTAAAAATCTCCAAAAGAGAAAAGGTTTTAACATCCACCTTCACAGGGCATTTGGCAACAATACACTGTTCTCTCGTTAGCGCTAATTGCTGCTGTGACAGTGGTTAAAGGCAAGGTCCTCCTCTGACTCCCAGTCATTTATCTCGGCATTACTGAGAGCACTCTGGATTTTTATTAGCGTAATAAAGTTGATCTTCACCAGCACAAAAAGCCTGCTGACCCCTGGGTGCTCCAGAGGCCCCGGACGCCTCCTCAATGTATTCATCTTCACAGTCGCCTTCACACACACACACACACACACACACACACACACACACACACACACACACACACACACACACACACACACACACACACAGAACCTCACTTATACATGTGCTTCATTAAAATTATCCTCTCTTATTGTTCCAATTAAACATTAAGTGAGTGAAAAACAGTGAAAAAAAACGATTTTTGTAGGGGTGCATGAAACATATTTACCTGCTTTTGTGCAGTAACATATACATATACATATACATATACATATACATATACATATACATATACATATACATATACATATACATATACAAACTTCTGAACATCACCGACCTGCTACATTATTCCAAGCGGCACAGCAAAGACCCAAATCATGATTCTCACTGTTACAGTAAATGTGTTGTGCATTTTATCACCATCCATCGTGATGGATGTTGTTCTCCAGCATTTCCCTCAGGCCTGCGCGAGATCCTCCCACTAGTGTAGAGGTGTTCTCTGGCAAACAGGTGCGCAGTGATGTTACTGGAGAGCAGAGGCGTCAGCCATGTGCTGCAATCGGTGCAATGACAGACCCATCAATCCAAAGACAGTGTTTAAGGGAGAAAAGCCACACTACAACCACGTCTGCTATTATAAACATTTATCCAGATGAAAAAAAAATCTTTATGCAGCACTTTGTACTGACACCGCAGACAGAGTTGGGTTATAGGACAGGCTCTCATTAACTGGACACCTTAAACAGATTAAATCAATGTCATTATCTTAAAGAACCCACATATTGACTTGCATATATTTTCTGAATAATGATATATTAAGACAAGTTACAGTCAAGGCAAATAAATGAAATAAATGAAAACGCTGTCCATCTGTCTAAATCTAAACTGATCCTTTTACGCCCTCTAGTGGTGAAACAAGGCACATGGCGCAGAGCTTTGCTCAGTCCAGGTCAGTGTGTGCAGAGTATTGACTGACAATGTTCGACAACATAACGTTGGATGACGGAGGTTCTTAAAGACAAGTCACTGTACAAAAGGTGAATATGAATATGATCTCTACTATTACCACTTACTTCTCTAAACGCCAGTTCCGGAATACGACTGGGACAAAGGTACTGACTCGGAGCCTCCTGAGTCTGACTCACCAGTTTAAAGGTCAGTGGCCCTTTGAGGCGGTAGGAGCTGCAGGAACAGGGTGCTCATCTCTTTGAATCACCTTTTAAAGAGAGGTCATCTCTCTGAAGCAGATTATGCCAGATGTTGCCATGACAACCCCAACACACACTTCAATGCTTTGTTTCACTTTAATCCGATGTTCCTACGATTATCTATCAATAGTCTTGAGTTAATATGAAAGTGAAAACACTGTTTTTAATAAATATTGATGCACATTTTACTTCCAGCTTCACTAACGTCACAATTCTGTGCAGGAATGCACCAGTTGCTGCCCACTCGGTCTCCAGCAGACTAGTGCGTGTTCTTCTTGTGCTTATGTAAGTGGTCAATATGTTTTCGGAGGTGAAAGCAGGGCGTTCACGCTGGGCTGGTTTCACTGGTCCCAGGAGATGAGTGATGCGGAGCCTCGCAGCCGCCTTTAAAAGCCGCTAGTGGCTCATCCATCACGCACACGCTGCTCCCGCTGTAGACACGGACACATCACAACCTGATACGTAAGAAGTTATTTTACTTTTAGAAAACGATGAGTTTATAACAGTTTGATTTGCCTAAATAATTGGTTCCATTCTTTCCAAAGGGGAGATATCTGGACCATCACGTTCTATTACGACCATGTGGCTCCTCGGGAAGATCAGGGAGAACGTGGAGAGCGTTCCGCTGGAGCTCAGTCGTTACATGAGAAAGAGCGAGGAGGACGTCTCACCTCCCTCTGAGGCCAGTCTGCCTCTCAACCTCCACAGGAACGTCCTGACTCCAGACAAGATCCCAGAGTTCTGTCTGCCCCCGCGGCTTCGCAGGAGAAGCCCTGAGACGGCCTCACCCAACCTGCCCGGCCACGACCCGATGCAAGGGAGCGCAAAGCCCAAAGAGGTGGGGACGAAGCTCGAGGACGAGTCTGTGGCCGCAAAGAGCCACCTGCCGTTCTCCGCAGAGGTTTACGGCCTGGCTGGAATATACGAGGGCCTCAACACTCGAAGGAAGGAGTCCCTGTTCCACACAGGCTGTCCCGTCTACATGTTTGACAGAAGCATTTCTCCGGCGCCCAGCGTCCAGGCCAGAGAGACCAACATGGGCAAGAGAACCCTGTCCGGATTTCTCCCGCTGTTTTTATCCAAGAGCCTTTCAGAGACGGGAAAAACCGAGAGCGAAGCCCCCTCTTCCAGAGACTCCACTCCCCTCAGCTCCCCTCACACTTCCACATCCTCCCTCTGCATCCTGTCAGCTGATGGCCGCCTCAAAGGAGCGACTTCCTGTCCCTCGTTAACCGACAGCAGGGACGACAGAAAGAGGTCGAGAAGCCTGGGCTTCAGTTTGACGGCCTCCTCCAGTAACCCCACGAGCTTAGGCACAGGTTCTCCCGTCCGCTCGTTCCCACGCGAGCGACTGCAGAGCGAGCGCGTGCTGCGCCTGCGGGGTCGAGGTGAGGTGCGTCTCTGCGCTGAGCTCACCGCAGGCCCCGCCCACGGCCTCTCCACGGTCAGAGTGCGCGTGGTGTCTGCGGAAGGTTTACAGGACGCGGCCGAGCAACAGAGCCTGAGCTGTGCGGTCAGCGCGTGCCTCACGCCCGGGAAGCTGCAGCCGCAGAGGAGCGCCACCGCCAGGGGCCGCCGCTGCCACGCCTTCAACGCGGAGTTCTGCTTCACCGAGCTCAGCGCCGGGGATCTGCTGCGGCTGCAGCTGAGGTTAAAGGTGGTGGATAAATCTGCTGCTGGCTCACTGAGGAGGGGGAAAGTGATAGGAAAGCTCGTCAAGCCGCTGTCACAGTTATTATCTATTAATAAACAGGTAGCAGACACCGACATCACTTTGACAAAGTGACGTTATCTGTTTATTTAAAGCATATTAGATAATGAGTGTGTTTGTGCGTATGCCATTTACTTCGTGACTTGATGACACAATGTTATAGGTTACACACTTCCTTTTTGTTTTTCTTTGCCCTGTGGCTTTTTTAACTCAGTGTTACTTATTTATCCATTGTGTAAAGCATATTGTAAGCGGGTTCCTTATTTTTTGAAGTGGTCTAAATGTGGTTTAGAAACTCCTGGTGCACAGGAACACCGCATGGCGTTGCATTGTTAAACTGTGGTGAACATAGCACTGTATTTTTCTGAGATGTAATGGCCATTCATTATTTTATTCTTAAAATGGTAATTTTTCTCACTTCAAACATTTGATGTTTTCTATGTTCTATGGTAAATAAAAGATTTGTGAATCATTGCATTCTGTATATAAAATTTTACACACTGTCCCACATCTATTGGCGAACCCATGATCACAGTTATGTCACAATTATCAGGGGTCTTTAGAAGCAACCTGTGGTTCGTTATTATAATAGCACAAATTGCACGGTATTGTGTTTTTTGTATGAAGCACTGCTGAATAAAACATTACAGATAATATGCAGCATTTTAGAACTGCTGTTACAGAAACCACTAGATGACACCGTAAAGCTGCAGTTTGTCGTTCCTTGTCACAATTTAAAAATTAATTGTTCTAGCGATGAACAAAAAATAAACGTGCTACACATAATCATATACAACATATATATATTTGTGTGCGCGTATGTGTTACGCACACGATGCGCAAGCGACGCAAATGTATCGCAAGCGCAACATACCGGAAGGACTGAGCGGAAGGATTGCACAACAGCGCTAATCGCAGGACCGCAGGTCCGGGCATTAAGCCCCGCCCACCGCCCCTCGTGTGACGTTGAGGCTAGCGACTCCTCAGAAAGTAAACATGACAGACAGGTGAAACAAACGGCAAAATGGTCTTCGAGAGCGTGGTGGTGGATGTCCTCAATCGCTTTCTGGGGGACTACGTTGTCAACCTCGACAGCTCGCAGCTGAAGCTTGGCATATGGGGCGGTAACTAAACTTGTGCTTTGTGTTTAGTACACTAGCTCACTGAGCAGCCTAGCTAGCTTATGCTAACAGGGGCTAGCCACCAGGCGTGCGGCTTATCTGTCCTGGTATGTTGTGTGAAGCTCCAGTGAGAGCGAACAGTGCGTGTAATAACCAGCAAGTATTGTTTACTACCGACTGCTGCAATTTACCTACTGCTAGCTGACATTACGTTATTTACCTTTGCAGTCCAGTTTGAAAGGGCATATAAGAAACTGTAGGTCACACCCTTTCACGCGACCAGGGTTTTAGACGTCATCGATCATCATACGGGTTTCTTTTAGCTAACTTACAAGTCACACATCAATTAGAAGAGGTTGGACTGATGTAAAAACTGACTACCAAAGACAGAGTTGGTTCCTTTTACTTACAGTGAGATGTATTCCCACAGCTTTACAGCTCCCGCTTCACTCATCTGATAAGATGATACGTTTGTTAGTCTATTTGCGTGCAGTGTGACAGTGTGAATGTCATGAGTGTCTTTAATAATTAATGACTTCCAGTCAACGTTGTTGTATGCAGTACAGTCAGTACCCAACAGATGATGAAATATGTCCATATGATCTTCACAGCAACATACAAATGTATCTGTCTGAAACAAATGTACAAAGTTATAATTAGTTAACATTTTTTTCCATCCCAGGTGATGCTATTCTTAAAAATCTTGAAATAAAGGAAAATGCCTTAGTAAGTACCATATTAAACTGTTGATAAAAACTGTGTTATTTTATACATGAGTTGTGTTAAAAACAAAAACTATGTTATTACATTCTGGCATTCATGATGAATATTTGTAATAATAATTGTTGTTTTATTGCAGAGCCAACTTGACATTCCTTTTAAAGTGAGAGCCGGTCATATAGGTAAGACTATGGTTACTGTTCCCACGTGCCATGTTTTCATAGGCACAGAAATGAAAACTCGATTTGCGTATCTGTGACAGGACGGCTGCAGCTTAAGATTCCATGGAAGAACCTGTACACCCAGTCAGTGGAGGCGACGCTGGATGGCGTCTATCTGCTCATAGTGCCCACAGCAAGTAAGATATGTCCAGAAGCCCCCTCAGTGCCCACCATTAGGCCTTATGAAGCACAGTAGTCAGAAAAAGGAAGTCTTTCACTTATTCATGATCCTAAAGTACATGTGAAGACAGGCCTTAGGTTTAACCCCTTCTACATCGTTATTTGTTTCCATGACCACACATTTCTGTTGACCTTCCCTTCAGGTATAAAGTATGATGCAGAAAAGGAGGAGAAGCAGCTCCAGGAGGCTCGTCAGAGGGAGCTACAGCGGATAGAAGAGACAAAGCTAAAGGCTGCTGAGCAAGGTCAGGGTTCAGCTACTGGATGACTCTTTTAGGCTTCTGCTTGCGCATGCATACAGTCTAGGGTTTTGCTTTCCAATACATTTTCAATCAAGTGGTACAGTAAGTAGACATTGACCAGTATCTAGCAATAAAAATGCTTATGTTTAACAGCTACTTTACTGTGGTAACACACATTTGATCTCTTTTATTAATATGACCATTAGCAATTAGACCTTTTTTTTTGAACGAGCATTTTTATACTTATTATGATGTGTAAATATGTTATATATGTCAATTTTTTGCATTCCAGTAATAAAAAGATTAATTACACAGTTAAGTCTAAATTTTAAACTACACTATCAAGAGCTTAGGCTTTAAAAACACACTGTCTGCTGTAAGTGATTATATATTGAAATTTATTTGTGTTTGACAGAAAACCCTAAGCTTGAAAAACAGGACACTTTTGTGGAAAAACTTGTCACTCAGGTCATCAAAAACCTACAAGTGAAGATCTCGAACATCCACGTGCGATATGAAGATGATGTAAGTACTTTGACCTGAGTCACCCACCTAGTGTACATATGCTCACTGAAATTCAAATTAAATTTGCCTTTGTCAAGTAAGCCTAGATTATTAAACTACGGGCAATTCATCCACATCCGCTCCAACAACAACAGCATGGATAGTGATGGGTAAATGGACCTCTTAAGCAGCATTAACACTAGAACTACTAAGGGACGTACACCTTTACATATACCCCTAACTACGGCTGGGTGATCACTTGTCCGCCACGCTCCACCTGGCACCCTGCCAAGAGCCGCTTTTGTTACGTAAAGAGGGCCATCACCGACGCACTGTGCGGGGTGGGACGCATGGGCTCGCTGACCCCGCTGCTGCCTGCAAGGCAGCGCAGGGTTCCTACTCAGGTTCCTATGAGTCTATGAGTGACATCCACTGCTACAATGTTCAACCGCTATGTGCTTGGATTTACAACGTGAAAGGACGAGTGTCATTGTTGCGGTCTCAACGAAGGAAGCAATGAAAAACATCAACAATACAATAAGACAGTTTTGCTTCTTTGCTTATTTACAAAAAAACTAAATAAAGTTCACACATTATTTCACTGTAACGTTACTAAAAATTGCAGAAAAGACGACAGTACACCGCTCACCCATCTAGTTTTAACAAATGTGCAATTAAAAATATAATATAAACCAAAAAACGCTTGAAAGCGTTTCGGTTTTATATTCCATTTATTTCGTTATTTCCCCTTTCACCAGTACCACATAATAAGTCATCGCAGACCTACAGCCATGTTTCACCAGCCGCTTTCGGCAGTGAGTCATAGACGGACGTTGTTCTGCCCGCTTTCATGTAGACACGGAACTCTTCCCAGTTTTTTTAAACGTAGATTTTGTTAATTTCGTTATTCATTTACAACAACATGCAAATGCTAAAAATTACTGAAAAGATGACAGTACACCCATCTAGTTTGGGTGAACAGAAAACGCTTGAAAGCGTTTCCGTTTTATATTCCGTTTATTTCGTTATTACTCCTTTCACCTGTAACACATAAAGTCATTGCAGAGCTACAGCCATGTTCCTACAAATTTAACCAGCTGTTTATTTCGTTATTCCCTCTTTCATGTCCGTCTGTTGAATGAAAGTGGGCGTGGCCATCCACGTCCCAGAGCGGTGACACTGGGGGATGGGAAACACGCATCAACACGCAGGACAAAGATCTGCGTTTCTCTGCTGCTGCAGCCTCGGCTGCGTTGGGTTGTTAGTGTCCCTTTCACCTCTACCACATGAAATGTGTTCCTACGAAGTTGATCAGCTGCTTTCAGAATCGTTTTTATTCACCGGGTTTATTTTTATTTACAAAATATAAACAGAAAACGCTTGAAACGTTTCCGTTTTATATTCCGTTTACTTCATTATTTTTATTTACAAAAAATCCCAAACGCTTTGCACTGTAACGTCACTAAGAATTAGGAAAAAGACAGTACACCCATCTAGTTTTAACAAATGTGCAATAAAAAATTTAAACAGAAAACGCTTGAAAGCGTTTCAGTTTTATATTTCCGTTTATTTCGTTATTTTCCCTTTCACCTGTACCACATAAAGTCATTGCAGAGCTACAGCCATGTTCCCAAGAGGTTTCGCTTTCAGCGTGACACACGCATGGACGTTGTTCTGCCCGCTTTCATGTAGACACAAAACTCATCAAAGTAAAAGAGCTCAGAGCAGCATTTGCAATTACATGTATATTAATAACGAAATAAACGGAATGTAACGTAAAATGCTTTATAGAGTTTGGTGTCTACATGAAAGCGGCTTGTCAACTTTGTCAACATGTGGCTCCAGTAAGTGGGGGAATAACGGCCCAAAGCAACAGGCTGAAAGAGGAGGCTGTGGCAGAGGAACACAGGTCTTTGTCCTGTATGTTGATGCGCCCAGCCCCCACAGTCAGCGCTTACCTTTGCTACGGGACTGATAGCCCCGCCCACTTTTATTTATCAGACAGATATGAAAGTGGGAATAACGAAATAAACGGGATGTAAAGTAAAACGCTTTAAAGAGTTTTGTCTACATCAAAGCGGGCAAATCACATGTGAACGTTTTAATTTTTTTGTAAAAAAAAATAATGTTTGCCCTGTTCAAACCTGGGGAATAAAAACGATTCTGATAGCAGCTCAAGATCAACTTAGCAGGAACACATTTCATGTGGTAGAGGTGAAAGGGACACTAACAACCCAACGCAGCCGAGGCTGTAGCAGCAGAGAAACTCAGATCTTTGTCCTGCGTGTTGATGAGCGTTTCCCCTTCCCCCAGTGTCCCTGCTCTGTTACGTGGATGGCCACGCCCACTTTCATTCAACAGACGGACATGAAAGAGGGAATAACGAAATAAACATCTGGTTAACTTTGTAGGAACATGGTTGTAGCTCTACAATGACTTTATGTGTTACAGGTGAAAGCAGTAATAACTTAATAAACGGAATATAAAAAACGTTTTCAAGCGTTTTCTGTTTATATTTTTTATTGCACATTTGTTAAAACTTGATGAGTGTACTGTCATCTTTTCTGTAATTTTTGATGACGTTACAGTGCAAACAATATTTGAACTAGTTTTTTTTTGTAAATAAATAAAGCTTCGCCACATTTGAGAAGGATCTAAAACTGTCTTATTGTATTATTGATGATGATATCTTATTGCTTCCTTCGGTGAGACCGTAACAATGACACTCGTCCTTTCACGTTGTAAATCCAAACACATAGCGGTTGAACATTGTAACAGTGGATGTCACTCATAGACTCATAGGAACTGTGCAGCCTTGCAGACAGGAGCAGGGTCAGCAAGCCCACGCAACCCACCACCTAGAGTGCGTCAGTGATGGCCCTCTTTACCTAACAAAGGCAGCTGTTAACAGATGATTCAGGGTCTCAGCTAGCCGAGCAGATCATTTGACCACCTTCTAGTGGGAATGGGTATATTTAGAAAACCCAGTAGTTCTAGTGTTAATACTGTGCCTCTTATCTGTTCTGTCTCTTTACCACAGGTCACAAATCCAAACTGTCCTTTGTCTTTCGGAGTGTCACTTCAAAACCTCAGCCTTCAGGTAATGTGTTGTAATGTCCTTCCTCTCAGATTTCAGTGTGTAGAAGCTTAATTATTTCAGAAGGACTGTTGATCTTACAGACAGCTGATAAGAACTGGAACCCCAGTCTTCTGGATGAGAATGCCAGGCTTTTCTTCAAGGTAAGGAATCTATCTTTTGTGTTGAACCTTTTTTGTTCAGCAGTGCAACTTGTGAACCTTGTGGCATGAAGCTGTTTTAGGAACCTGTTTTATTTTCTCTCAAACATATCATTGGGCCCTGATCCAAACCTAATGAATCACTATACACTGTCAGCTCTATTTTGTCATCATGCTTCTCTAATTGCTTTGTGTTTTCGTTTTCCTTAGCTGGTTCAACTAGACAGTTTGTTTGCCTACTGGAACGTCAACTCCTCACTTTTCTCCAATCACAGTCCAGATGTAGCCTTGGTGAGTCTTATTAATGTGTGGTACCTTGTCTTCACTAGCCTAGATTTAGCCATGTCACAGGCTGCCTTTTTTTAACTACTGAGACACATGCTCATTATTGTGGACATGCAGAACAGTCTCGGCCAACCCATCTTTGCTTTTAGGCAGCAGAACAGTCACAACAAAAGACATTTTTCTAATCTATTTTGGGCCTTTAATACCTTATTTCTTTTTTTGGAAATTGGCAAAGGTTTTTGCAAATGCATGACATCAGTGCAAGTTTTGTTAGCTATTCATTTAATGGATTGAATAGTTAGAGAGCACGTCTCTCAATAACTACCTCAAATAGATCTTCTTTCCTTTCATGTCTTTTTATAGCAAAGCCTTCAGAACAGCGTGAAAATAAAGAACTCCATTCCTGTCAACCATGACTTCAGTGAGTCTCTCATTCTTATCTTTATTAACAGTAACGTTGAATAGCCTGGACCACCTAATGAAGCAACATTATTGCTTCATGTGCATGAATAGATTTGAGCCTCAACTAATATTTAGCCTATAATGTCACTTAATCTGTGCAGTGAAGCTGCATTGGCTGAAAAATGTGTGAATCACACATGCTTGAGTTGCCTCCACCAACACATTTAAACAGATTGTCAGCACATCTTAACAGATGTAGTTCTACATTTTGGTTGTACAGTAGGCAAGAGCTTACCGATTTTTAAAGAAAAATATTCAAACTTCTCATACCCTCTTCATATATAGAACTATGAAAAAGCCAAACATTTGTGGAAAAATAATTTTGCGTATATGTATATTTTTAATTTTCTAATCTTATTCTTGTTGCTGGCTTGCAGTTTTCCGTCCAATCTCTGCGGATGCTAAACTGAGAATGAATCCCAGGTCAGATGTAGACTTCTCCTCTCCTAAAGTGGACCTTATGGTTAATCTCAGTGAGGTGGCCATCGAACTAAATAGACCTCAGGTTGGTGTGCCTACATGTGGGTGTGTTGTGTATATATTTACCTTTTTAAAAGCCTGATTAAAACAGATTTTTCTTAAAGAGAGACGCAGAACACGGTGAGATGGAATCATTTTTAAAAACATGATATGCGAGGGCAAGGAAAGAGCTGTTCATGACAACTGCACTCCTCCCAGTACTTTGTGTAATTGCTTAATTGCTAACTTCCTCTCTTTCCAGTACATTAGCATCTTGGAGCTGCTGGGCTCAGTGGATATGATGTCTCGAAACCTTCCATATAGGAAGTACAGACCTGCTGTCCATGCTCGACACAATGCTCGTCTATGGTCAGAAAACACAATTTGAATTAAAATGACTCATGGCATTTTATTGCGGTCGTGTAACATGTTGTATGTTCCTGGACCTCAGGTGGAAGTACGTGATCACAGGCATACTTGAGGTGGATGTAAAGCCACGTCTGCACATGTGGTCATGGCAACACATTCAACGCCACAGACGGATGGTAAAATCCTACAGAGAGCTCTATAAGACAAAAATCACCAGCAAGAAACCCTCTGACCAGCTGCTCAAGCAACTGGAGGTGAGAAATAGCTTATCTCTTGCTTTAATTGTATGCAACCTACTGTAGGAAAGACCTCCATGACTAGAGTGACAACAAGTCAGTGTCTGAATTTTAAAACTAATCTGTTATGCAAGCAGTTCATATCAAAGATATTGCCCTGTCGATATCTTCTCAGTGATGCATTTGCTCTTGTCATAATTACTCACCCATTTATCGGACGCTCTGACTTATTAACGGATTAAAGAGCATTGAAATGGACGTTGTGTTCTGGTGGAAACCATTATGAGTGAACTATTAAGGTGTGTTGTGTAGATGCACTAACATCTGCTGTAATTAGTTTATCTTGCCTCTCTGTTCTCAGGAACCTGAGAAAACCTTGGATATTTTTAACATCACACTGGCCAGACAGCAGGCTGAAGTGGAAGTAAGCTCCTTGTCTCAGAAATATTGAGCACCCCCTTTACACAAGCATTAGTTGTACTGTATAAAACTACACACATATTTATTGATTTGACTCTGGTTTCATCAAACTTGATGCCAAAAGCCACTTTGGGAATGAGTGGCTTGTATTTCACATGACATTATGACTATAGACATGTGACAACCATGCAGTCACCGTGTGACAAGCTGATTAAGCTTGTTTTTGAGGCTTGGCTGAAGTTGTTAAATGATTGACACCGGACATGTTTATGTGATGCTTCATATCATGTTGCTATAGTTTCTCACTAGATTGTACCTTCTTGTACTGCTGCAAAAGAATGTTTACACTTGATTCTTAAATTATAGGACTTTACATATGATGCATATGATGGTAAATTTTATAACTGTCTGGGATGGTGGGTTTTCTTTTTCTCCCCAGGCGAGCAAGGCGGGGCTGCGTATTTTCCGTCCAGGATTGAAGATGGAGGAAGAGGAGTCTCAGGGTTGGCTGAGCTGGGTGTGGGGCTGGGGAGGAGAGGCTGCTCAAACACAAAAAGAGGTCAAGACTGGAGGTAGGCATGAAATGTGAAAAGCACCTATCACGGCCCAAGAAAGGTTCTTCACTGTATTAGGTTTGTGTGTTATAGTATTGGATCACGCTTCACATTCTTCATTTTTATAATTTAGTTTTGCTTTGTCTTATTGGCTCAGGTTTCGATGAGCTGTTGACCCCTGCTGAGAAGGCCAAACTCTACACTGCCATTGGATACAGTGAAACTGCTGCTAATCCCAACCTGCCAAAGAAGGTAAGTCACTTCCCATTTACCCACTGTTAATACATGTCTGTGGCACTCTCTAGACAATTTAAACAATACACATAATAAATACTGTATTAGAAACTGAATGACTGTGTGCTGTGTTGTTATTTTTTCATAGTTTGAGGACATGAAGGTCAATTTCCACATGGAGAGACTCTCTGTGTCCATTAAAGACAAGAAGGACAAGAATGAGATCATCAAACTGACTGTGGGAGAGCTCAAGTCTACACTCACACAGAGATCTGGAGCACAGGCCCTCAAGTTTGTTTCTCTTGTGTTTCTTTAATATGTTCAATTTTGTGTCTACATATCAGACTGTAGAATCAACTAAGAAGTGCTGTAACACGATAAGACAGTGAATTCTCTGCCAGTGTCATTAGGTCTTTTTTTTTTTTCATCAGACTCACAGCTCAGCTTAGTTTGTTTGAGGTCACTGGTCTGGGTAATAACAAGCCAGCACCAACCCTCCTTTCATCAAGAAAAGCAGCCACAGTGACAGGGACGCCGCTGCTCTCCATCCTGTTTGAGACCAATCCACTGGACGGGGGTGCTAACCAGCGGCTTCATGTAGAATCACAGCCCCTGGAAATCATTTATGATGCTGTGAGTGTCATCCGTCAGTGTGCATGTATGGACGTCAATAAGAAACATGCACAATAAAAGTATTTTTTTTAAATTTGTGGCCTCTGTAGGCAACAGTGAACGGCATGTCGGCATTTTTTATGCCTCCTGATGACCTGCAGCTGGATGAGCTCACCAATGCGACCCTGATGAAACTGGAGCAGTTTAGAGACCGCACAGCCACTGGTCAGTTTTTTTTTTTGTTTTTTTTTGTTTTTTTTTTGTGCACAGCCTCTGACTTTGTTTTTAATTGTTCCTGTTCAATTTTTCTTTCTCAGATTGTTTACTTAAATTGGGTTCATGATATGTTTTTTGTAGTTACTGTATGCAGCTGGTAAGTTGATGACATTTGTTTTTTAGGTCTAATGTACGTGATAGAAACACAGAAAGTGCTGGACCTGAAGGTGAACCTGATGGCCTCATACGTAATCATTCCACAGACTGGCTTCTACAACGGCACCCAAAATATTCTACTGTTGGATCTTGGACATTTCAAGGTTAGAGTGTGCAAAGCAACTTATGCACACTCAAACTACAAAACCTGACTTTACTGGAGTAAAAAAATAAATGATAACTGTAGGTACTAGTTTTACTGACTGTCCAAGGAAACAGACAGTGGATATACTGAAAGGACAAACATTATATTCTAATTGATTTAACGTGTTTGTAGGTCTTTGTTTAGTACAAAAAAGGAGACATTTGTTTTTGTTTTTTTTGTAAAAACAAAAATATATATTAATATCTATAAATTATAAGTATTATTCTTTTCAGATGTCAAGTCAAAGCAAGAAGCATCTGCCACAGTTGTCAGCATCCTCCAGTGACATAAACGACATCATGTCCAGGGCATATGACAGATTTGACGTACAACTGAGCAGCCTGCAGTTCCTTTTCAGCAAACCAGGTACACACATCGAGCATGTTTCTGTCATTGATTAAGGTATATGTCTCTATGTCTCCTATTCAAGCTAATGATTGAAGATTTGCCTTTTCATACCTATACATATGCATAACAATAACAGTGATATTATAATTTATACAAGGTTTATTTCTGTTTGTCTTAGATGGTGACTGGAAAATGGCCCGTAAACAGAAGCAGTCACCTCTACACATCCTGGAACCAGTGGATGTAACAGTGGTTTTCAGCAGAGCAATGGTTGTGACGGACTCTCGTATGGCAAAGTGAGTGTGTGCAGTTTTTATATCAGTGGCTCAGACAATTAATTAATTCTTAGCCAAATAAAGTTTTATGTATCCAAATTTTAATCATTCTTATGTAAGGATCAACATTAAGATTACAAAGGTTTGAATAAAATTTTCTTGTTTGCATTGATGTTCCA
Organism: Betta splendens; assembly: GCF_900634795.4. Lineage (NCBI taxonomy): Eukaryota > Metazoa > Chordata > Actinopteri > Anabantiformes > Osphronemidae > Betta > Betta splendens. The sequence continues at coordinate 22,197,276 of NC_040889.2, forward strand.
GGTATAAGATGTCTGGAAAACTTCCTCTGTTGTCTCTTCGTATTTCTGATGATAAGCTTCGCAGTGTTTTGGCACTTGTGGAAAGTATTCCACTGCCTGAGAACAGATCTTCTGCACGTACTGCTGCATCCTCCAGCACAAAGGTAACAAGAAGTTATAATCTAGGAAGAAAAGAAAACTGTTCCTGCAATTTACGGTAACTGTTCTTATTTTTTTCCTTCTCAGCCAAAGTCGTTCACCCCCCAGCTCACTCCTAGAAGACCTTTGAATTTAGCCAACCAGCGCTCCTCCATCATTTTTGAGTCATGTGAGACAATTAGCATCACGTCTTTGGGTGAGTTACATACGTTCAGCCGTTGCATCCATCATGGTGACAAACAAATGCAATTTCCTGAGAATGTGTTTGCAATATGGCAATAAGCAGGTTGTTTTATTTGTGTGTTTGTTGGTGTTGTCATCTCAGGGTCAGAGGAAGATTTGTTCTATGATGCTCCCAGCTCTCCTGTTGGTGATCGACCATTCTTTCCAGACAATCCCATGCCATTGCGCTATGCGGATCTACATAAAAAAAGTCTGGCCAAGGAGGACTCTCAGAAAAACATGACTGACTTCATTATGGAGTTTAAAATTGAACAGGTAAGGATACATATTAATAAACATTCTTGTATCATGATCATTTTTTTTCCATCATGTTTCTTTGTCCTCTTTTGGTCTAGTTTTCTGTTCAACTGTGCCGCCTGTCTGGGGATAAGGAGATCCCAGTGCTCCACTTGCATATAGAGATTCTGGGCACAGAGCTGATCCTGCGTACCTTTGACATGACCTCAAACACATACCTTCAAGAAATCTGCCTCAAGTGTCCTGAGTACATTGGTCAGTAGATGCGAGCAGCTGTGTGTCTCTGCCTAATAACATAATTATATAATAACTTCACAATTCAAATTAAATGGTAACCTATATGTAATTAATCACAATAATTTATATTTAATAATATCTGTAGGTGTTGTCAGGTTTCATTTGTGTCCCTCTTGTTTAGATTCTGAAGACAAACAAGTTCAGCTGATCACCACTCTAGACAACTCAAAAGATGACAGGCTCACCCTGGAATATGTCAAAGTATGCGTGATTCATTGAAATACACTTATTGTATATTTATTTACAGCATATATACAGGTGTCTAGCAATCACTGTATTTCCTAAATGATGGTACATTTCTTTCTCATTTCTTTCAATTGTTTTTCTAGGCTGACAAGAATGGTCCCGAGTTCAGGTCTCTGCACAAAAACACAGAGCAGCTAATCAAGGTGAAGGGAAGAGTTTTTTATCATTTATTTAAATTCAAATGTACTATTTTTAGTCATTAAAATAGTTTTAGTAATTAATATTACAACGATGATGATGGTAATCACAATAGTAATTAGCATACCAAGTCTAATTCCTTGTGTGCTCTACAGAACCTAGCAATAAAGCTTTTCTGATTCTGAATTCTGATTCATAAAAACTGTAATAACTGACGTCAAAATATAATCAATACCTTTTCAGGTGACCTTCTCATCCCTGGATGTGCATCTCCACACAGAGGCCCTTCTCAACACTATCAATTTCCTAAACAACCTCCTTCCTCCATCGACTAAGAAGGAAGAAGCACAGGGGGAGCTTCCCCCCATCCCTGAAGAGGATGACGCCGAAGCAGAGAGGGAGGAAGAGAGGAAGGGGGAAGTTACTGGAACCAGGAAGAAACGTAACTCATCTTAATGAACCTTTTCACTTATTCATGTTCAAAGTAAGAAATTGTTGTCTTTTATTTATTGCCTTTTATTCCATCTTACTTTCTTTGATAGGTTCAAAGAGTTCAAAGTATGCAGATGTGGTGAATCTGCATATTGAGGCTAATCTCCAGTGCCTACAGATTTTCATTAGAGGAGAGAAGGCCAGGATCTCAGAGATTAGCATTGAAGGTATAGTTTTATGTGGTAGTGTTATGGCATCTTTTGATTTATTGTCCAGAAGATGCTAATTGTAACAGTCCTGACTTTGTATGACACAAATTAGGGAAATGTAAATGTAACTGTCTAATTTTGTCAACAAACCAGGTCTGGATTCTAAGGTTTTGATGAGAAAGAAAGAGATGGAAATTCGGGCCAAACTGAAGAACATTGTGATCTTAGATTGTGACAAAGATGCCCTTTACAAGAAGGTACACACTGTCTACCTCATGGTAGTGTTGTGTACATTTGATGTTTGTTTGTAGTTACATGTTCCTCTGTTCATTCTTTTTCTAGGCTGTGTCTATAGCCGATAAGGAAGTGTTTGACTTCCACATGATAAACTACACCGATGCAACAGAAGGAGACGCCTATTTGGACATGTCTAATGTCGATACCTTTGTCTCTCTGACGGTTGGTTGCATTCAGGTCATCTTCCTCAACAAGTTTATCTCCTCCATACTGGTAAGAATCACACCAGAAAACAATCCAAGGGTTGTAACAGCCGGTCTTGTGACATAATCCTGGTATTTTATTATTAATTATTTTCTTTTTTTCATTACAATCAATTGCTCTTTCTATTCTCCAGGCATTCATCAATAACTTCCAGGAGGCCAAAGCAGCCCTGGCTGAGGTGACAGTCCAAGCTGCAGAAAAGGCAGCCACGGGTGTAAAGGAGCTGGCAGAGCGAAGCAGCCGCATCGCGCTGATTGTGCACTTCAATGCACCTGTCATCTTCCTCCCCCAGTCCTCCTCCTCATCAAATGTTGTTGGCGCTGACCTTGGTCAGTTGTCCATCAGAAACCATTTTGCTAAGCAGCCCTTTAAAGGTGTTGCTAACATCCCACCTGTTGTGGATATTATGACTGTGAAGCTGACTAATCTCAAGATGTACAGGTCTGAGTTTAACTTGATTCAGATTAAGGTTAACTTGTGTGATGATGACCCTGTACAGTAAATTAATGACTTTTTGCTGTTGCTTGATTCAGAACCACATACAAAAATGATGGTTTCCAGGGAGAGATCCAGCTACTGAAGCCTGTCAGCCTGGACATAGAAATCCAAAGAAATCTTTCATCCAATTGGTACCACATCATACCTGACATACAGATCACGGCTCATCTTAAGCCCATGAGTGTGAGTAGTGTCGTACAGTAGCATGAAATGGAAATAGTGATATCCCCAAAAATGGTCTAGTTTTTATCCTTCTCTTTTGCTTTTTCTCTGATATCCTGTTATTGCTCTCAACAGCTGATCCTCAGTCAGGATGATATGATTGTTGTCCTGAGGACTCTAAGTGAGAACCTGTCAGAGAAGTCTGATGCTCTTCAACCTTCAGGTCCTCCTCCCATCACTGACCCCTCCTCTGACTCTGGATCCAACAAAGGATCCCAAGGATCTGGAATCACTGGACCACCAAGTGGTAGGCACTGATAATTATTGCTAGTTTTGTGTTGACGTGTGTACAATATGTCTAGATGAATCAGATGAGTTTGTCTTTGTCAGTCTACAGGTAAGGATTAAAAGGACTTGAAAGATTTCAAAGACAAAAAGACTGTTGACAAGCTTGACCATAACTCAGCAAACGTGATGTTCATTATGATGTGACTAATTTATTGTAGGTAACACAGTTGTCATAGCCGCTGTAGTGGAAACTCAGAAAAACAGCAAGCTGAAGAGCACTCTCAGACTAGACTTCAAGTTTGACTCCATGACGCTGGCCCTGTACAGTCCTAATGTGAATGAGGTAATGCAAGCACCCACACTATATCAATCTAAACAAGTAATTATTTCACGAGGCCTCTCTACCTTTTTGGTTAATAAGAGTTGGATGTCTCTAACTCGGGCTGTCATTTGTCCCTGTATAGATACAGCTGGACTCACACGATGAGCAGCTGAAGCTGGCAGAGTTTACTCTGGGCACCATCTCTACATCGGTCCACATGTTCTCAGACAGCTCCATGAAGGCTTCAGTCCAACTCTCAGCCTGCCTTCTAGATGACAAGCGACCCAAAATAAAGATGGTCACCCCAAGGTACAAGATATCACTCACATCACTCTACAGTTAACAGTGGCCCTGGTCCAAGTGTAGCAGCAGAGCTTTGTTAAAACATAAACGCCCCATTATATGCTGTCACTGCTGCACTACCATGTGCTATCCATAAGACAAAGACATACATAAGCATGAGATTATGGAGCTAGTTGAAAGTTTGAACTTTAAAAGTTGAAAGGTGGTTTTAGTGTCAGTTTACATCGCACATATGCCACCTTGATTAATGAAATATCATCATGGTTTGTCCTAAGAATTAATCTGGAAAATATCATTTAGATCAAATTACATGTCATTTGTCTGAATGGTGATGAGAGCAGTAGATGGATGGGTTGCTATATTTTCATCCTCACCACTAATTAGTACTGAGCGATGAGATTCTCCAAAACCTAGTCTTTACTTACACCCTTTCTCTCGCTTCCCCCAGGATGGTGGCCATGCGTCCTGGGGCCGAACAGAACATGATGGTGGAGGTGAACTACCGTCAGGGCCGTGACGGCACCATCTTGGAGACAGTTGTGCAGGATGTGTATGTGTGTGCCAGCATGGAGTTCCTGCTCACAGTGGCAGACATCTTCCTGAAAGCCACTCAGCAGGGTTTTGCAGAAGTACCACAATCTAAGAACAGCACTGTAGAGAAAAAGAGCATTAACTCCTCTGTCACATCGAAAGAGTCCAGTGAGTTAACTGTTAGTTTTCATTTATTTAGCTGAGAAATGCTGACTATGGAAAAAATACCTGTATGAAAAATGAGCTGTGAATGAAGTTGTGATTTAATGGTTGACTGTATATAATGTTTTTCTCTAATACTGTCTGCTCCTGTTGGGTGCAGGTCCAGCTGTGGTGTCAAAAACCGAGATTTCTGTTTTGGTGCGTAACCCAGAGATTGTGTTTGTGGCTGACCTGACGCGTGCTGATGCCCCTGCCCTAGTAATGACCACGCAGTGTGAACTGCTGATGAAAAGTGGATCCGAGGGATCACTGATGACAGCTACTATCAATGACCTCAAGGTCTGGCACAGATTTGAAGAGGAGTTGAAGTTAATTTGCATCTCACAAAACCTCAAAAAAGCATATATTTTTTATATGTAGGTTCTTGCATGTCCCTTCCTGAGAGAAAAGAGGAAAAACAATGTGACTACAGTGCTACAGCCGTGTCAGGTGTTCTTCCAGAGTACACAGTCTGCAACTTCCCCTCAGGCAATGGAGGTCTCCATCAATGCTCTCACACTAAAGGTAGCTTTAATGTTTGTTTTTTCTCAATTTTGTGAATATAGGTTCAAAACAATTAAGGAATAATAAAAAATAAAAAACTAATAAATATTTATGTATACTTACAATTTTAGCTTTTAAGTGTGTCATTTGTGTAAATCGGTTATGTCTGTGTGCAGGTGTCTCCAATCATCATCAACACAGTTATAACTATCCAGTCAGCACTAACTCCAACAGCAGAAACACCGGAAGAACTGGAGAGTCCTGTTTCTGGGGACCTATGGGAGAAACAAGGCTGGAAAGAACTCAAGTTCTGGTTCTTGGAGGAAGAGGGAGATGAAGTCACAAAATCTCTAATCCCACTGAAACCACAAGGAGAGTCATTACAGGTATTTTCAGTAGCTACGATGTAATTCAACCATTTTTAGTGATTTTATTTATAATGAATTATGTCTAACACAATGTCCTGCAAGAATAAAAATGATTACATTTTGCATGGTAATCATTTTCTATAGGTGACCATCAAATCAATGTGTCTAACTCTGGAGGCGGGTGTGGGGCATCGTACTGTCCCCATGCTTCTGGCAAAATCTTCGTTTAGTGGAGATGTCAAAAACTGGTCCACCTTAATTAATTTGCACAGCGAGCTCAACCTGGAGGTAACTCAAACTGCTATTGACCCAAACCCAAACATAAGGAGCTGTTACAGTATCTATGTTTTTGATTGTTTGTATTTTTCAGTTGTTTCGTCCATTTTACATATAAATGTTTATAATCACCGTTCGCAATGTTTTATACATATTAAGACTATTGATTTTTTTGTTAATAGGTTCACTATTACAATGAGGTGATGGGAGTGTGGGAGCCCTTACTGGAACCATTAGAAGATGAAACAAGAGATGGATTCAGACCATGGAAACTGGCACTGAAGGTGCTGAAATACAAACATTGACACATAGTGGCTTGGGTTCTGGCTATCTTCAAAATATTTTATTTTCAGACATGCACACAGTGTCTATAACTTCCTGCTATGTTTTAACCAGATGAAGAAGAAGCAAGTGATGTCCACAGGACAGTCAGATGAAGTGGATTACAGTGTTCCAGACTACAAGACAACTATTACCATCAGCAGTGTCGACCAGCTCAACATCACCATCTCAAACTGCGGACTGGCCATGCTGAGTAACCTGGGCACGGTAGGAGACACGTGTTCAACATTTTAACAGGAAGCGTGAGAAAAGGCAAACATCTGTGACATGATCTTGTCTCTCGACAGGCATTTGCAGAGGCTGCCAAGCAGACATCTGAGAACTTCCAGAAAGATGAAGCTCCATTCGTGGTGAAAAACCGCCTGGGCCTTCCCGTGTCCATCCTCCACAGTGAGATGTTCTGTCCCATCGGCCAGCAGAGCACCAACCGCACTGTGACGCTCCAGGATGGAGAAACCCTTCGAATGGACTATTCCACCACCCATTCTGACCAGTTCTCAGCCATGATCTCTTTGAGTGGGAAGGACTACTTCATAAAGCCGAGTAAGACAGACAGTGGTACTTGTTTTTCACAATTAGTTTTCTGTCTTCTCAAACGATACAAATGCTTTATATACAAACAAACATTAGCCTGCTTCAATATTTCCCCTGCTCCTTTCAGCTCCGGTGGGCCACACCTCAGCCAGTGTTATTCCCCTGATCAAGATGGGCAGGGGAATGTACAGTGTAATGCACAAAGACTCGGGAGTCACTCGGTTCCTGGTCTGTCAGATTTACTCTGTCGAGGGCAGCAAGTACATCAAGATCCGCTCTCCTTTCCAGGTACATCAACTTGGTCTTGTTCTTGATTGTGTTGAGATATTTTAACAGTGTTGGGTTAAATTATTGTATACAATGAGTATTTCATAGTGACTTTCATCATCTTAATCACATCCAATCCTGGGTTTAGACATTTTATCTTTTCTCCTTCTAATGTAGATCATCAATCATTTCTCAATACCATTCAAAGTTTATGAAGGCTCAGCGTATCTGGGTACATCTCTACCTACTGAGGAGTTCTGTGTGCCTCTGGACTCCTATAGGTGAGAGCACACATGAATAAACCAGCACACTTGCAAGCATCTGTAACACACAAATACAGAGTGCACACTCCTTCATGTACTGCTGCCTCCCCGTAGGTCTGAGCTGAGTCTTCAGCCAATAACTGAAGGTGACGCTGACAATCAGAGTGGGCAGTTTGAGGTTTCAGACGGATTCAGTTATGAAGACATTAGTAACCAGCAGACTGAGAAACACTTGCAGCAGACCTGTCGTCGCCGTGGAAACCAGGGGGGTGTGATGATGATCAACATTGTGCCACTCAAGGATTCGGTGACATTCAAACACACAGGAGACGTGGGGGAGAACTTTGATGTGCCCTTTGTGCTACACCTGTGGCCTTCCTTCCTGATACGCAACCTTCTGCCCTACCCCATCACCTACAAACTAAAGGTACTGTAGTTCCTGAGTGATTATTACAATAAGTTGGGGGTGGGGGGTATTGTAGAATTAGGACCAGCAAGCTTCAGTAAATCATGACACAATGTGATGTAACAGTATAAAAATAATTCAAGTATTAGTTCAGCCTTGCTCAAGCTGCTTAAGAGGGGATGTGTCATAGTGAGTATTTTAGAACTGCATTGACAAAAGCTCCAGCGTTTGAGGCCTGAGAGGTGACTAAAACACATTCCACATTGTGGGCAAACAGAGACCAAGCTGGCATCAGAGAACTAGCAGCAGTGGAGGCTGACTGCTTCGCTGCCTCATGTTGTGTCATTCTGGGCCAAAAGAGGCTCTTAAGCACGTTAAAAATGTTACTAGCAATGTTACTGCTCTGAGTTGCATGAGAAAAAAACTACCGTGCTCACTATTCACGTTTACATAAATCTCAGGCTCCTCAGATTGATTCAGTTTGCTTATTCTTTATGGCCTCATCCGTGTGAGAATATTCTGGTGTTCAGATGAGGGAGCTTTTTTTCACTTCTGTCTCTCTTCTCATGAAGTGATTTACTAAGCTGAGCAGGCCTCCAGGGTGGTCTGTATCACTAACATGGGCCACCACTGATTCAACGTGCTACAGTAAATTGGCTGTAGTACTTTACTGGGGCACAGTAAAGCAAAACAGTTGCAGCCTCTATATTTGTTTGTTGTTCATGCTGTGGACTATTTTTATTGCAGCACAGATTCAGTTCAGTCAGTTCAGTGCTTTTCACTGTTGTTGGTCCCTGTCTGATGCTCAACAGGACAGTGGCGTCTCAGCGCCTGAGGTAACCCTGGAACCTGGACACTCTGACCAGCTTCACACAGCAGTCATCAACCAGTCAAGCTTGGATCTCCGGCTGCTGAACTACTTGGCTCAGGACTGGTCCGCTGAGTACAGGTCTGAATTCAGACTCACAGTTTTAATTTTCTGGCAAATTATCTCCTTATAAACTGTGAGATATTTTCTCTGCTGACACTACCCTCATTACATTTAAGACAGGTCTATTGCAAATACCTTTTTTTCTTCTTGTCATACAGCCTGCGCAGTGACCAGGAAGAGATCACATTCATCGTGTTCCACTCTCTACAACATGATGATGAAGACTACGGTGAAGAGATGAGAAACAGGCCTGAGTTAGACATATCGGTGCACGTCAAATACGACCTAGGACAGACGGTGATTGCAATCCACTCGCCGTATTGGATGGTGAATAAGACAGGCAAGTTGCTGCAGTACAAGGCTGATGATATCCATCGCAAGCACCCCTTGGACTATGACATGCCCCTGCTCTTCTCCTTCAAACCGCGACACTTCCTGCGAAACAATAAGGTAAAATATAATACTTATGCAGTTAAAGGTAGATAACATGTCGTTTTTAAATGTATATAAATGTGATTATTTACTTTTCGTGTCCCAGGTTCGCCTTATGATCTCTGACAGTGAACTCTCCGATGAATTCTCCCTGGATACTGTTGGCAGCCACGGAGATCTGAAATGTAAAGGCAAATACAAAGATTACCTGGTAAGACCATATTCTGACATTCAGACGTAATTTGTTTGCTGGTTTTAAGTTTAATCATCCTTTCCTTAGGTCGGGGTGAAGATTGACGCCAGCAGTTTCAGTCTGACCCGTATTGTGACCTTTGTGCCCTTTTACATGCTGGTAAACAGAACCAAACACACAGTCTTTGTATGTGAGGACGGGCAGAACAACTGGACTGAAGCTCAACCAGAACAGGTTAGAGCAAAAGAGTTCTTGATGCTCTTTGTCTTTCACATTTTTGACAATGACGAGTTTGCAGCTCAGTTTTATATCCTTGACAATAAATGGTGTGTACTTTTAGATGATGTGCATAAAATGTTAATGATAGCTAATGCCTGCCCTTAGCCTCTTGGTTCTACCATTCAAAGCAGACAGCATGCAGGAAAAGAGAGGAAACCAATCCCACCTCTCAAGGAAGTTCAGGGAGTCTCCTTTGTTTTAATAGCAGCTCCCTGGTGTCCACCAATGATAGAATCACCAGGATGTTGGACATTTCCTCTTTTTTTTTTTTTTTGTTTAATGCGAGTGTAGGTCATCCTCATCATGTGAGCTTCTTTATTTTTAAAATAATACTCATCTGGCTTTAGCGTGGTTTTGTCTGTTTACGTATTTCATCTAATTCATCCAAAAGGAGAGAAGCTAAATCATTTACTATCTTAGCAGCACCAACTACAGCGGTCATCAGTCAGTTTGCCAGTTGTTTTCTCCTGTCACTATTAGCAAACTAATCCCACCGAAAACCTATTTGGCTTGAATATGTTAAAATACTAAATACTTTATTGAGTTACATTTTAAAGATGCTTTTATTTTTATTGAATGTACTTTTTTTCACATTTAGTCAGTCATTCCTTTCTGGCCTGAAAATGACACAAAACGAGTGAAGATCAAAGTAGAAGGTTGTTTATTGCCACCTCGGGTTATTGACTTCTCCAAACCAGAGAACTGCCTCCTGCTGCGCCTGGACAACTCTGTAAGTCCACCCACAGACAGGGATGCTCTTATATATTATATATATATTTACATTTCCTCCCTTATAGTGTGTGCTTTATAAACTGTGTTTCACAGTACTGTTTTACCTTCTGTTCCACAGATGGGCGGGATAATAGTAGATGTGAGCCTGTCCGAGCACTCTGCTACTATCCGATTCTCTGAGTATCACAGTGGTGCTGCCCCCTTCCTCATCATCAACCATACAAAAAACCTTCTTCAGTTCAGTCAGAGGTGAGACAGCAGAGGTGTGGCCACTCCATATGTTTTGATGGGAATGAACAGTCATGTAGTTTTTATTTATCAGCACTTTATAGTTGATAGTGAGTAGCATGTAATTTTCTTTTCTTTTTTGTTCATCGGCTGTTCTCTTTTTTTTTATTTTAGAACACATACTTTTTTTAACAGCCCAATAGGTTTTCTTCATTCACAACAATTGCATCTGCATGAATCATTCATATGCATTCAACATTTGTTTTAACGACTGTGTTTTCTTTTGTTGCAGCAGCGTTAACTTTGAGCTCATAATACTAAATTTGCTTTTGCTGATAGTGAATTATGTTTGTTTGTGTTGGGTCATGCAGCCCCAGGACAGAAACTACATGGTTGACTGAAGAGCTACTCAGCCTCTCCTTCTCAGTGGAGGAGGACAGGTAGACAAAGGGAAAACTCTTCTGACACACCCTGAACTCATAGTGAGAACAGTGAGAATAAAAGAATAGAGGGCGAGAATACAACACATGACAAGTGCCACATTGATCAATTTATTTACTAAAGTCTTATATATAAGACTTTAAGACTTTAAGATAAGACTGTATAATAGAAGCAGTAAAGTTACTGTGTTACCAGAGAGTCACTTTATACATAAATGCACAACTAGCACACAAAGAAGTTTACTTTGAGAACAGAGCAAATGTGTCCACAGCTGTTGACCTTTAAGAATTTACTGTAGCAAGTCATGAAACAAGGACTATGCCACTGTAGACGGATCTAGATATTGTATAAGAAGTTGAAAACAGAAATCAGCATTTCTATATGAATTGGTGGAACCCAAAACTGTCACATTCACGTCATTGTGTTAGGACACTCGAGTGCAGAGTGTTGTCAGAGCCCGAATGAAGATGAGTAGAAGAAGCTTCATCTCTGCGTCATGTTGCTGTGTATAATCTGCTCCCTTTTTTTTAACAGTAAACATTAATCAATAGTAAATAGTCATAGTAAAAGTATACTATTCTCTATCAAGCCCAGTTAGTGTCAAAATACTGTATATTTCAATAAAGGTCACTGAAAAGACAACAACGACCACTTTAGATTGTTTGATATATTGTTTATATTAATTAATATTTCCATCATGTATAAATGTTTACATGACTATTTTGATGTAAATAGATTGAAGCCTAATTGTTTAAGATCTAAGGCAACTGGAGCACATTATACATCTTGGCCAATTTTCGTATTGCTACTTGTAGTGTAAAACCTTTAAATGCTACTGATGATGAAACTCTAACGAGGAATTGCACCTTCTGACTCGTTCATTTATTCTGTTGCACTAACACGTATTTCCTTATTTTTCATCTTCATCCTTAAATGAAAAATTCCCTTTTTTTTCCTTCGTGATTTTGTATGTCTGCTTTGTCTTGTCTCAGATCAGTGCCTTTTTAATCTCCAGGAGAGGCACTGGGGACTTCTGGGTGTTTGGCTGTTGTGTTTGTCTCTTCATGTGAATTGTTTGCATACTCTGTCATACAGGTACTTTGGATTCGATTGTTGGTGGCTCTGCTGTTTTGTCCCCGCCGCACCGTCGTCTACTGTCATTTGCAGTCATTGCGCATATTGTTTCTGATCTGAACCACATGTGTTTGTTTGGGTCTCGTGTGCAGCTCTCAGAAGGAAGCGGAGCAGTCGGAGCTGGAGGCTGGGAAAGCTGTGAACTACACTTGGGCTGAACCCACTGGATCTCGAGAACTCTTGTGGAAGTGTGGCCCTTACAATGGAAAGCTGAAGAGTGAAGAGGTACTATAGTTTAGTCTAAGTGGCTGATGCCAACGTCTAAACATGTAAAATCTGTTTCCGTCTTAGTCTGCTTTTAGCCAAAAGCTGGTTATTGTCTGATACACGTATACATCACATGAAGATGTATGAGGACCTTAATATGTGATAGTCATGAGCAATTTGAAGAATTTTAATTACTGTAATTATGTTTTTAAATGTCAGTTTGAATGTCCGTTTCTTATATGTTCGATGCTGCCTGCCTCTTTAGGATCTACTCCAAAATATGAACAATGAGGGGAAATTGTTTGTGATCTCCTTTTATGAAGGTAAAGTAGGAGCTTCAGAGGAAACAAATAGAGAATTGAATGTTTTTAATAAGTCTTCAGTTTTGAATAAATATGTTTTTTGACTTAATGACCTCAAGGTCTCCAGCGTATTGTTCTCTTCACTGAGGAGCAACGCATCTACAAGATGATCTCTGACAGCGAGAAGGCACAGCTGGCCGAGCAGGAAATCACGCTGTCCCTGAAGAATGTGGGCGTATCACTGGTCAACAACAGCAGCAGTCAGGAGGTTTCCTTCATTGGGATAACAAGGTAGACTAAAAGCAGCACGTTTGTCCACATACACGTACAAGCAAACTCTACTTTGTCTCCATCACTGTACAGTACTGATCAACTGTTATGTGGTTTAAAGCTGAGATTGCAATGAATACATCTCATGGTGTCAGAAATAATAGACTAGGTATAGTTTTGTTACATATTAACTCGACGGATGATGTCATAACCTATGTGATGAGATGTGATTATTTTGTCACACTTCCTCTTTCTCTGTTTGTGTGGTAGCTCTGATGTGGTGTGGGAATTAAAACCCAAGAAGAAAAACCGGTGGAAAACTCTGAGCACAAAAGAAGTGGAGATGCTGGAGAATGGCTACAAGCTCTACCTTGATTCTGCACCCATAGATCATGCTATTGTGGACTTGGGAAATGATTTTCAGGTTATAGTCTTAATACGTACTAAATGTACTTTACATTAATCTAGTAACATGTAAAAGCTTTTAGTTTGGTAGAATTTGTAGCTGCAGGTGGCAAATTGTTAATATAAGTAGCAGGTGTAATTGTTAAATGTTGTGATGTCTGTAATTGTCTCCCAGGTGTCTTTTACTCCCAGCGGCACAGATATGAGGATGCTGCAGCCGTGTGATGCCCCTCTCAGGAGGCACTTTCTGCCTGGAGTGAAAGTTGAATACAGCGTCTCACCGCGACAGAGAGCCTATCGTGTCCAAATCCACCGCATACAGGTGAACACACGTGGTTTGAAACAAATGACGCGTTTAAGTATTAAGTAGACTCTTCTGCCTCTAATTCAAAGTTGTAAATTGTGTCCTCCTACAGATCCAGAATCAGCTGGCAGGGGCCATCTTCCCCTATGTTTTCTACCCTGTAAAACTGCCAAAGTCTATTACCATGGACTCAGGTTTGTTCATCTGGGATGCATTATGAGCTGCTTCTTTACACTGAGGAGTGAATATTATCTTTTATCTTTCTGTACAGAACCAAAACCTCTAACTGATATCAGCATCGTTACCAGAGCAGCAGGCCACTCTAACATTTCCCGCATAAAGTAAGTGTTTTACTTTATTTCACGTTATTGTATTTCCTACATGGGCACGTGTGGAGTAGCTTTTGCCCCAGTGTTGCTTGTAAATGTTGATGGGGATGTCTGTGCACCTCAGGTATTTCAAGGTGTTAATTCAGGAGATGGATCTGAAGCTCGATCTGGGCTTCTTGTACGCCATCTTGGACCTGTTCACCCCTGAAAACGCCAGCGTCATGAGCTCAGAACAGGAGGTCGGAAACACACAAGCACATACAGAGCTGTTCCATGTGTTTGGATTCTCTGTCAACTTAGAAGTGCGTGTGTGTGTGTGTGCCTTTTACCTCTAGGTGGAACTGTTTGAGAAGGACATAACTTATATAAAGACAGAAGTAAACCACGTCTCCTCCGCTGACACTTCCCCAGTCAGCCTCTATGAGTACTTTCACATCTCCCCTATAAAGGTGTGTGGATGCATTGATAAAAATAGCCAGCAAATATAACTCGAACATGTTTAATAAGAAAAAAAAATATTGAAAGATCTTAAGTATAAGACCCCAGTCTGGAGACCTAATTTGTTTTTTTTTCCAGTTGCACCTGAGTTTATCTCTGAGCACAGGAGGAGAAGATGGCTTAAAGGAGAAGAGAGATGCAGAGTTCATCCCTGTCCAGTCGCTCAACCTGCTGCTGAAGAGTATTGGAGCAACTCTCACTGATGTGCAGGATGTAGTCTTTAAGTACGAGTGCTCAAGTAGCCCCAACAGACAACACATAACACCAGCATGTTTTATGTTTTGCTGATTTGTTGTTTGAGTAATCCTTGACTGGTTCTGATTTATATTTCAGGTTAGCGTTCTTTGAACTGACCTTCCAGTTTTGTACCACTCAGCAGCTTCAGTGGGAAGTGATCAGACATTATTCAAAGCAGGTAATAGCCATTCTAAAGGCAGGATCATCAGAAGTGGATGGCTGAGTGTGATAGTACAACATGAATACACATCTTACGTCTATTTTAGGCTATTAAACAGATGTATGTGCTGGTGCTGGGTTTGGATGTGCTTGGAAATCCATTTGGACTGATCAGAGGCCTGTCAGAGGGAGTGGAGGCCTTCTTCTACGAGCCCTATCAGGTAGGAACGCAATACACTCATTCTATTATTTCATTTCATATAACATATTTCTTAAATATAATATGAAACCTATTTACTGTAACTGGTCTGTAACTTTTCTAGGGAGCCATTCAGGGGCCAGAGGAGTTTGTTGAAGGGATGGCCCTTGGCGTTAAGGCTCTGGTAGGAGGAGCAGTAGGTAAGCACTAAGTGTAGCAGTCATTTCCTTTAAAGTTAGAAGAATAGTAGTAATAAAATAATGAATAGAATAGATTGGTATGCATCGATGAACAGAGAAAGGGTTTCTGATCTGTCGTCCAGGGGGCATAGCAGGCGCAGCCTCCAGGATAACGGGCGCCATGGCGAAGGGTGTCGCTGCCATCACTATGGATGAGGAATACCAGCAGAAGAGGCGAGAGGCTATGAACAAACAACCCAGTGGCCTGAGAGAAGGGCTGACCAGAGGTGGAAAAGGACTGGTGTCTGTACGTCCAACACTGCTCGTGGCATCTCAATATGACATTTACAAACTGTGACGCTAGTACCAATAATACTGTAAACTGAATTCAGCCATAATGTGTTATTTATGGGTTTCTTTTCAGGGATTTCTCAGCGGGATCACAGGGATTGTTACCAAACCTATTAAAGGTGCGTTGAGTGTGACCTCCTAGACGTAATCATCATGGAGCCTTAAATGTATGGCGCTTGTATTGACGCTTGATGGTTTTGCAGGAGCCCAGAAGGAGGGGGCTGCAGGCTTCTTTAAGGGAATGGGGAAAGGTCTGGTTGGTGCAGTAGCCAGGCCCACAGGAGGCATTATTGACATGGCCAGCAGTACTTTCCAGGGGATCAAGAGGTAGCGTTACTTCTGCGTACTGTACATGTGTTCCACTGCCTTTCTGGACAATACACTGAGCTCTCTTGTTGCCATTTCCATCTTTAGGGCAGCAGAGACTTCACAAGATATTGAATCTCTTCGTCCTCCTCGCTTCATCCATGAGGATGGTGTCATACGGCCGTACAAGGAGAGGGAAGGCATCGGCAGTCAGATGCTCCAGGTAGGAAAGCGTGTGCATCCTCATTCTTCATATTCATGCATGTTAGTGGCAACGCCATTAGTTCTGTTTGGATTTGTTTTTTTTTTTGATATGCTGTGACTTTAGAGAGCGAGGACCAAGGTCACAGGTTAGCTACTTATAGTTGTGTGTTGACTTAAAGTATGTACACACACACACACACACACACACACACACACACACACACACACACACACACACACACACACACACACACACACACACACACAGCTCCACTGACTAACTTAATTTAAGCCTCGAGAGTAAAACCGTGGGTCACGGTCTTGCACCTATTTATCTGACAGTCCTGCTGGATGGAGTGGGTCGAGGTTTCAGCCAATGAGTCTCAGGTCAGCGCTCCAGTTAATGTGTAGGATGTGTGGTCAGGTTTACAGGTGACAACTGCAAAGGAAAACCCTGCCATGTGCCTTAGCCTGGTAAAAGCATGTCACAGTGACCCAACTCCATGAGCTGCTGGAGTCTCAGCAGACATTATTTTATAAAGTGTACACATTAAAGTTTTTCTTTGATTTGTCACCTGTTACACAATCTGAGGCTGTATCTCCAGCGTCAGACCTAGTTTATATTTGTCACTATTGTGTTAGTAAGTAGATGACAAAGGCATTGCTGCTCCTAGAGTCTGTGGCGCAAACTCAAACTGGAAGACACCAGAGATGAAGTCCTTCAGCTTCTGACACGTGACCCTAGTAATCAGTTATGAGCAGGGCCGGTTGGTAAACAGTGTCAGTGACACTCTGGGACCAACGCTGTCCACAAGGCTATTCCCCTTGCGCTGAACATGTCTCTGTAACGATGTGTAAAGAAGCAAATCAAAGGCTGCAGTGCAGCAGCTGTGTGTGTAGAAACAGACTGTGGTTGTGTCTGCTCTGACGCCGCCTCTGCTCTCTTGTCACATCCACAGAGCAGAGTGGTCTTCAGTGAGGGGTGTGAGCCTGGCTCAGAGGATGAGGGTGATGAGGAAAGAAGCTAGAAGTGATAGCAGAAGCGTAGTGTCTGTGCTATAGTGTGTTTCCTCTCTGTCAGTTTAGAGACAAACCAAGGAAAACCTCAGTAACTGTCTCCTCTTTATGTCGTCTATGTTTTAGTTGTGTTTTAATTGAGCATCTTCATTTGAATCAACTCTTTATTTTATTATACTCATTTCTTTCTCAGTTCTCATTCACTCCTTGTGTTTAGAGACACTTTAAGTGTCTGTTTCCTTCATTGTTTGTGTCATCATGCTGTCATTCGCTGCCATCTTGTTCTCAATAAACGTGTCATTCTGAACCTCTACCTGCCGTTGTCCTTGTTTCATCCCATCTTTTCTCACCGCATCACTGGTGTAAAGGTTAGTGCACATACTTTGCAGGGCACAGCGCCAGCTCCTGGGTTTCTTGGAGCATCATCATCTAGGAACTTCTGTTTCAGTTTAACTCAGTTTGATATTTGTCTCTGGCTGTTTGTATGAATGTTGATCTGTCCTTTTTCAGAAAATTGAGAATGGACGTTTTGCCAAGTACAGATACTTTGCTCATGCCAAGGTCAATGAATCTGACTTCCTGATGATCACCAAGAGGTGAGTTGGTGTTGCTCTTTATACCCCACTGTCCTCCAGTCAGATACTGTATTTGTGGCTCTTTTTTTATCCTTTTCTGCTCCAGAGGCATATTTTTTGTGACCAAAGGCACATTTGGCCAGCTGACCTGCGAGTGGCAGTATCTGTTCGAAGAGTTCACTAAGGAGCCAATTATTGTAGAAGGCAGACGACTTCGGATTGAGGCCAAGGTACAGCAAGAGCCCACGGCTTTAAAACATAATGTTGGGAAATATTTTAAAAATAAAATAGCAGTTTTGATGATTGTTGCACGTGCGCCTTGTGGTTTGCAGGAAAGAGTGAAGTCGGTCTTCCATGCTAAGGAATTTGGAAAGATCGTAAACTTTAAAACTCCTGAGATAGCCAAGGTACAGTAGGATTTGGATTGTGAAATTTTATTATTCATTTATATTATTGACAATAACTAAATGCTTGATTTGCCTGTTTAACAGTATATGATTGTTCTAACTTTGGTTATTTCATTTCAGTGGGTTCTTGCCAAATTAGAGGATGCAAGAGAGAATTTACCCAAATACTGAGTCATCGAGAAGATTAAGAAACGATATAAAAAAAGAAACGCACACTAAGTCTGTGTGTCAGTGCCTTTGTTGTTTACTGCATGCTTGTTTTGTTTAGCTCCATGTGCTCCATGAGTAGAGCTGAGGAACCGGTGATGCTGTATGTGAACTGGTGGGTGTGTGAGTCTGTGTGTGCGTGTGTGGGAGGGAGTGAACGACTGAGCGAGTAGTTTGTGTGTGTGCATGTTATCAGAAGTGCTAAAGATCAACGTCTGATTCAGAGTCGTCTCAACAAACAGACTTGCATTGAGCCAAACCCTCTCACTTGCCTCATCGTCCTCGAGAACACTAACTGGCTTTTAACAATCCATTCACTAAAACAAACCTGAAGTCTTAACTTAAGTTCCCACATGTTAAGGTCTGCTGAAGGGTCATACGGTGGCCAAACGTGATGATATTCAGCCTCCTACATTTCTGCTCATCCTGCTCAAACACACATTGGATCCTCAGTTTAAAGTTATTTGTAACCGTAGATGCATCATTCTTACTGTCCACTGCAACAGCTGGGAAAAAAAAACAGCTGCGGTCCTAAAACGACCAAATGCACCAGTGTTGTAGCACTGAGCGTACTTTATTTAACTGGGTTACATTAGAGGAACACTAATTAAGATTTCTGTGTATGGCTTTATTGGACAATTTAAAATGCTCTCAATTTTTTTTAACATTTCTGCAAAATACAGTAAGACTGTTCAGTTTAGATACGCATGCTATTTTTATACTGTACTTATATGTATGTGCTGTATATTATCTCAGACACTGTCCTACTTGTACATACCCATCCTCACAAAATGGTCTGAATGATGATGATTTTTATGTTTTGATACCACATATATGCAATGCCAAATATGTTGATAAGCGATACTGAGAAATTAATATTCAGAAATTATATCTAATTATTATCCCTTGCCAATTACTCTGAAATCTGTTTTAAAGGTTTGCTTTTGGTTTGAGGTGCATCGCAGGGTTAATCTGACTAAATATTAAAGTTGCTGTAATTGTTTGTCATTTGTTTTGAGGGCTGCGGTGGCTTCGGGTTCTTCCCGCAGCCATTTTCAAAAAATAAAAATGTTTCAAATGTCATTTGTGTTTCTTTTATTTGTTGCACCCAAGAACTCTCAAGCACAAAGATGCAAGTCTTTAAGAAATGCACGTACAGCTGAATAGTAAGTATTAATTCTTCTAAAGGAAGGAAACCGCTGGCTAGGATTCATTGATGTTTACAGCAAGAAAACAGTAACTACTGTCGTGAATAAATTAGGCACTTTGGGGAAAAAAAACTTGTCACACAGAATTACAATTCGTAGCGTATGAACCGTTCCTACAGCACATGGAGACAGGAAAAGAGTTGTTTTCAATGACAGAAAATGAAGACATCATAAAATAAAGGATCTATAATAAAACTGAATCACATTCTCACATCTATTAGAAACAAAATCATTTACAGCGCATCTCTATACATTTGAAAACTAGAATGGAATCGACGCCGTCACCGCATTGCGTTTCATGCAGCGCGACCTACAGAGTGAGGGGTCTGTCTGCGTCAGACATGTTCATGTTCTCTTTGCTTGAATCTATGCAGGCACTGAAGATGTGGCTATGAGTCTATCTGTCTCCCTCTCTGCCTCCCTGACCTCCTGCTGTGCTACACCAGGTTGAACTCCTTCAGGTTGTGTCTGAGGATGGTGTCCTTCACCGCCACGAAGACGAAGCGGATGTTTTCCGTGTCGGTGGCGCAGGTGAAGTGCGGATACAGCGTCTTGTCCTTGTCCGGGTTTTGTTCTTGGTACATTTTCAGGATGAACTCTTGAGCTGCTTCCGTGTCTTGCTGAGGTCCTGTGACACACGTTCGCCGTTGTTTCAGAGTGTTTCGAGGTTGAATGCATACATTTTAGTATCACGTGTTTAATCTTCCCACACAGCGTTCAAAGCAACCAACCTGTGAATTCAGGGAAGTAGGTGGCTATGTGAGAGTACATGATCTTCTCCTTGAGGATGTCCGTCTTGTTGAGGAACAGTATGACGGAGGAACGCTGGAACCACGGGTAGGTGATGATGGTTTTGAACAGAGCTTTACTCTCCTCCATGCGGTTCTGAAATCAAGCCACAGAGCAGGATCAGGCAGCGATGAAAAGGCGACCCCCCCCCCCCCCCCCCCGACACACACACACACCCCATCAGCTGAGCTGAACTCTGACCTCGTTGTCGCACTCGGCCAGGACCTGGTCGTACTCGCTGAGCGCCACCAGGAAGATGATGGAGGTGACGTTCTCGAAGCAGTGGATCCACTTCCTCCGCTCTGACCTCTGACCCCCCACGTCCACCATCCTGCCACGGCATCGACACGAGAGGCGTCACACGGGCATCGCTGCGCTCGGTAAAATGATCCCGGTCCTTTCATGCTGTCTCTCACCTGAAGATCACGTTCTCCATGTCGAACGGGTATTCAATGATGCCAGTGGTCGGCACTCGCACCCTCAGGATGTCCTGGAGGTCGGGGAGGTAGGTGGGCTGTGAGATTCGCTCCAGGTCGGTGAGATAGCTGAGGACACGAGCACAGGGAGGAGAGAAACGCTTGGTGCATATGTGGACTAGTACAAGTTCTAGTACAGGCAGCGCACGCTCACTATTTGGTGGAGTCGGACAGCTGGTACTCCCTCCTCCGGTCGTAGCACTCCTGGATCCCACCGTCGTCCCACAAGCTTTGGATGTACTTAGCGAGAGTTTGCTCTAACTCCTCCACTTTGTCCACTTCTACCTCAAGGACTGCATCAGCATGACTCTGTGAGCGCGCGCACACACACACACACACACACACACACACACACACACACACACGCACACACACCAGGACATTCAGTAATTATGTCATATTAATCAATCTGGGCTCTGGGTTGGTAAATGTCGATGGAGCCCGTCTTGGCTTCTACCTGGTTCTGGGGATCAGTGAACGCGATGCCGAGCGTCTCCATGGCTCGGATCATGGTCTGCATGGACGTGTAGATGTTCTGGAAGACCAGCTTGGCGTAGGTCCTCTTGTCCTCGTCCGTGTACCCTCCTCCGTGTATTATCCTCATTTGCTTGATGAAGGTGCTCTTGCCGCTCTCGCCGGTGCCTGTGGGAGCCAGCGACGCACACAAACGCGCATGGAGACATGAGTTAAATGCACGTATTGATGTGATACCGGTGGTTTAGCGGTGAACATGTGTGCTGTATGTGATCAAAGTTCATCAGAGCGAAGGTAAACAATCAAGTGCTGTGAGCCCTCCTGATTACTAACGTGTCTGTGCCCAGACACACAAGGAAACGGAGCGATTTGAATGTGTATTTGACTGACAAACAGACAGACGTATCTGTGCACAGGAGGGGAGTCAATGTCATCGGCCGGGTTCGCGTCGCTCCGAACCGGCGCACCCGAAACGGACCGGGTACATAGACGGAAAGGCCCGAACCATGAGGACTGTCCAGCCTCCATACGCACAAAACACACACAAACCATTCATTCATAATCATTCAGATTCTTAGAGCTGACGTTAAATGACTTTAAACTTTAAATACACTGTTTGAGATGCTCCCTAATTGTCTTAATTAATCAGATAGTGTCTAATTAATGAAACATGTCTGCACACACACACACACACACACACACGCTCAGTGACATATTCCTCTTCAGTTCTTAGAACACATGCTCCTAATTTTCTCAGTCAAACCACATGATGCTGAATGTATTTGTTTAACAAATGTCTGTTTGTTAACAGACCTAAATATTGGAAGTTGCAGTGTTTCTGTGTGTGTGTGTGTGTGTGCGTGCGTGTGTGTGTGTGTGTGTGTTCTTGCTGTGACCCAGTACGCCGCTGCAGCTCGGTGCGAGGCCCAAAGGCCGTCAGCAGTTTTCAGGCTCCCCAGCTGTTTTGCATGTGATGATTAATACTTGAGTCTTTACATCTTAGCAAACAAGGTCTAGACAAATTTTCGGAATTTGAATGCACCTTGTTTACAAGTCAAGTTTCTTCGAGATGAGGTGGATCTGAGCGGACGAGGAGGGGACATGTACAGAACATGGCCACAATAAGTAAAAGAGACTACAGTGAAGTGGTCACGACCTTCACGCGTGACCTCGTCCCTGTCTCCTTTTCTAAGCGTTGCCTCAGCTTTGTAATGAATCAGAGTTGATGTGAGGTCTATCTGTGTCCGAACACGTCGCAGTGCGGCCGAACACGAGCGCTCGCGCCCATTAAACCTGTGGCCGTGAGCCCTGTGCACCGGTGCAGATTGGGCCTGAGCCGCACGCACTTCCTGCTCGGCCGCGGCGCGTGTGGATGAACGCGGCGTCGCTGCGGGCGAGATGAGAAACTCCCAGAAGAACTCCCGCTGAGCGGCGCGGGCGCCGCCGCTTCGTAGGAACGCGAGGCCTCGCGAGTGGAAGCCGTGGCATCAAAATGAGCCGGCGTTTACTCTCGTTCGGGGCCGCGTTCAGACATTTGACCGACATGTTTCAATCAGTATCATCTTTATATTTTATCTTTATTTTTCTTCGTATTTCTACATATTCAATCTAGTGATCGCTGCTCGTTGTCAGGTTAATGAGTTTCAGGCCTGGCAGGGAATATTGTGACCTGTGCTGTGGCTGGCAGGTTTAGGGCCAGCGACTCGTCCTCTCTGGAGAGCTCACTGTGAGAGTGAGCTCTCGTCATAATGAGACCCGCTGAGTCCTGAGAGTCAGGATCGTGTGAGTGAAGAAGCCCTTCAGTTCTTCATTATTACACATTCGTCATTCAGCAGCTTCTTTCTGCTTTTAACGACATTGTGTCGTACAGAACAGCACAATGGGCCCAGAATACTTCATAGAGCTAATTAAATGGCATTTATCCAGAACTGTTGGACTTTTTGTGGGCAGTAAACCGATACCGCCTTTTACGAGAAACCCCCCCCCCCCAGAGAGCGGTGGAGGCCAGCCTACAGTTGTTATCCTGCCCGGGGGTGGATTTGCATGTCGTTTGCGTGAGGCGCGCCCGCAGCAGCTAGTTATGGCTTTCAAACACACCTCTGACCGAGGCCTCGACAGCGACTCGCGTCCCTGAAGTTCTCACACACCGCTGCAATAAAACAGGTGTCCGTAGGCGACCTGCCAGACCCCCCCCCCCCTCCTCCCAACGCGGAACAGGCTCTCCTTTACAGCTACTGTAGTTCAGCTCACATCCCAAATAAATCTCCGTCCTCTGGAGGAGAGGCGACACGGAGAGACAGCATCGCAATGAGGCGTCAGATTCAGCGTCTACGAGCCGAGTGGAGGCTAAATTACCCACATTAATGAAGGACTCGAAGTGTCCACCGTGCGTAAAATCAGTGGTGCGGCTGTGACGCACTGGTGCGCACACGAATGCGCCACATCCGGAGAGAAAGAAGGACGCGAGGGGACGGGAAACAGAGAATAATTATATATAATAATTAATATATATATATATATATATATATATATATATATATATATATATATATATATATATATATATATATATATATATATATATATATATATATATATATAATTTAAATAGTTATTGGCCTCTCACGCTTTACTCTGCTCAGTTACACAAACTCTGGGAAGCACAACTTCGTGTAACACCCACCTCTTTGCCAGATTATTAGTTTATGAACTTGTTTAACAGTTGCAGCTCATCCTAGTCTATGACCAATTACTGTTACTAACACACTGGCCAATAGGCAGCGCGTTCAGTCGAGCCCCAGATGTGGCTCCAGGTGAGTGATGCTCACCCAACAGCAGCAGCTTCAGCTCCCTGCGGGAGTCCTTCTTGTCGCGGCGCAGCTGCTTCTCGATCTCCTCGTTGATCCGCTGGTTCTCTCTCGCCTCCGCTGATATGCAACATCCGGCCATGCCTCGGAGCGGCCGCGTCCTCTTCCCCCGAAGAGCCGCGCTGCTGTCAGAATGTGAAACGAGTGTCTTCCCCGCTCTCTCCTCGCGCGCGCCTCAGGAAGTCACGAGGAGCGGACGGTGGGCATCTTCAAGTGCGATGCGTTTGTTCCTCCTATGAACTGGGAGCGTTAACTAGAAGGCCGAGGTGGCCTCGAAGCGAGTCGGCGCTTTTAACCCGTGTGCCGCGGCGGGTGTGAGGCGGCGAACACCTGGTGAACTTTATCCCGCCGCCTCGCGGGGGCGTGGCGCCGGTTGCAAATAGAAAGGTATAAATGGGAAGTTAACGATCACCGCCGGCGACGTGCGGGATGCGAGCGCAGATGGTGCCGGAGGCCGCAAAGATGCAGCAGAATCCACCCAGCAGCCAAGTCGAAGAACTCGAACCCGAGCGGGTCCAGCGGGGCTTCGGCGGCACCCTGCAGGGAGAGGGGAGGTCATGCGCGTCCCCTCATCCTGCAATACCCCCATCGGCCGCTAGGTGTCAGGAAGGCTAAGCGTGAGCGTCCTGCGCCCTGCCTTCACGGTGCGGGGCTGGATCCAGCCTTTATTAGTGTGATAATGAAACTGACACCAACACATGGGTCCTTGGTGTGAATGTTGGAGGGCATAGATTAGTTTTAGATTTAATTATGTATATGTAATTCAAAGAAATATCCAATTGTTTTGTGCTATGCTTTGACACACAATGACAAAAACATATACTACTCCTAAATTAAGTACTAATGAATCTACAACTGTGAATTTGTAAAATGTGATGCGTGCAAACGTGTGAATGCTCAACAGCAAGTGTGAAGCGTGTCCCCCGACTGCAACTGTTCACTAACATACACGACTTTGCTTCATTTATGTCAGGAGGAGTCTTCAACAAGACACTAATTAAATACAGTGATAAGTTTCTGTCTCTCTCCTCTTTTGTTTTCTTTTTTTTCTTTTTGTGCATGCAAGATATTTTCTAAATGAGTTATTCTAATGCGCAGCTTCACTCTAATACTGGAGCACAAGCAGTTGAGCTTTATGGTTTATACAACTTCAGCTGAACTGTGACAGATTAAACCCACCTTTTTACAAGTCTACATAAAGTTTAAAAAGAAAAAGCAGAGTCAACGTAGTTTTGAAAAGAAACATGTCACTTCATTCAGAAACATGTTGAAGGAGCGTGAGTTTATGGATACATGAAACATTTTACACAAGTATGATTGGAGATCATCATCATCATCATAACACCGTTTCGAAATTAAAACTTCATATCTTCAGGATTTGGAGGCATAGAAAAACCCAAACGTAGGCCAGCAGAGAAGCAACCAGATGATGAGGCAGCGGAGAGCAGTCCGCTGCGCTGCCCCCCAACACTGCGTGCAATCTGAACAACAGCGAGGCTTCCAACAATGTGTGGCACAAGTCAACACCAGCTGGAGTCTGCTGCTCTCTTAAAGGGAAAATCCAGCCTGAATAGAACCCATATGTGCTGTGAACGTGAACTAATCACCCACAAAGCTCGGGAACAGTCCTTTGCGGCTCGTATTTCTCGGACAAAGTCGCATTAGAATTTGCAGTTTTCCAATGGAATGCACTTTGGAGAACATCAAATGCAGTTTGAAACGTGCAACATAGTACAAGAACGTGCAATAGTGCAACAACACTATTACGTCTCGATGAGATGAGCTCTGTGGACGCGGACGCACAGCCGCTGCTCAGTGAACTGTTTAAACCAGGATTTTCCCTCCAAGTAACAGGAACAGTGTAAATAGCCACTTTACAACAGCAGGGACACGAGTGACTAATCACTGAGAGTCTACAAGGAGGTCACCATCAATACTGACTACAGGTTAGAAGCTACAGTCCAGCTCCAGAACACGTCCCCCGGCAATGAGCAGAATCACATTAACACCATGTTCACATTCAGAGGGATGTCTGACGAGTTGGCCCCGGGTTGA
This sequence comes from Betta splendens, assembly GCF_900634795.4. Classification (NCBI taxonomy): domain Eukaryota; kingdom Metazoa; phylum Chordata; class Actinopteri; order Anabantiformes; family Osphronemidae; genus Betta; species Betta splendens. The sequence continues at coordinate 22,223,377 of NC_040889.2, forward strand.
TGCCCCCAGCGGGGCATTAACCACGCACAGACCCCCCCGCGTGCAGGATCACAGCCACGTCAGGCAGTGGGACGCGTGATCTAACGCGCCACAACTCAGATCTCTAGACATGAATCTGATGCGACAACGCTACGAAATCAATGTTCTGCTCGCAAATCGATGGCGATGCGCTTGTAATGTCCTGTGTTGATGTCGTGTTCGCTACATGAGCTACGCGTCAAAGCTGTTCCCGGGGCTCCTCCCAGCGCAGAGTACGGGACGGCGCACTAGCTTCACCTCTCAGAGAAACACGGGTGACTTCAGAGGCACAGCTTATTCAGTAAGGCAATATGTACACGTCAACGCTTGTGTGTGTGTGTTCTCCTATGTTGCCGTTTTATAAATAATGCTCTAAATAATACTGTACATTCTGATGACACTGTGGCAATGGAGTAAAAAAAATCAAGACGAGCACCTGGAAATGTACCTTTTCCAATTAGGCCGGATAGTGTGTTTACTACTGGTCAGACACTTAAAACATAGTTGTGGTACATAGAGGCTCATCAGAGGAGGTGTAAAGGGTGATGAGGTCCCATCTATAAACTCAATCACTCAGATTATTTAATTTTCGAGACAAAGCAACATTTACCTGCCGACCCCCATCTTAATCATTTGGTAAATACCAACGTGGGAGGGGCAGACTGTGGTAGACTGGTCTACATTTGGCAATGAATATGGTGAAGCTGTGCATCAATGTCAAATATAAAATAATATAAATCAGTAAGCGTTGTGATTGGAGCCAGTTAAGAGCCACACTGTTACAATTAGCCCTGTGGATTGGATTCAGTCTGCAGTTTTTCACAGAAAAGTCAATTTAACCAAACGGCTGCAGTAAGTACTGGCGTATCGATCCACCCGTCGCTGGGTAATATTCCTCGACGCAGGTCTGAAAGCGGAACGGTGTTCCGTTGCTGACGAATAAAACTGGCGAAACACTAGATTTACATTCTCCTCAAAAAACAAACAAACAAACGGAAATAAAAAACAAACATGTACAGTAAATAACAGATTTTTTTTTCTTCCAAAAATGAATTAGCCATTAGTCAATACAATTACAGATACATGTTTTCAATACCGCACATTCAATCTGCCAAAAAAGTAATGATTACAAAGCCAACGAAGATGCTGCCATATATATATATATAGAGAGAGATGTATGTACAATGATTATAGCATTCATAATTGCACTATGCCTCAATAAATGTAAATTACAGGCTTACGTTCTAGGGAATTGTGACAAAACATACTCAAAGTATCTGGAATAAGGAACTGTAAATCAGAAGTGCCAATCGGAGAGAAGAAGGGCCGACTCTGGCTCAGCCTGAACAGCAACGCCCCACTGTCACAGACCGAGCCCATTCTCCTCCTATGGAACCACAGCGCGGCGCACTGAGCGGACCTGTGGGCTGGAGCCGGGTCGACTGCCGAATACTGAAACGCTGCGAGGCTCAGTCAGTCCCCTCCTTCTACGCTCACCGACCCTGTGCTGCTCCTTCTCATTTCACTCAAGTAATAAATAACCTACAGTGGAGTCTGGTGCTCGGGTTGTTTTGGCATTGGTAATAAACATACATATCACTATAATAAAAAGCTTTAATGTGGCACAGTTGAACAAAATCAATTAACATCATTGTCACGTGAGCGATTACCTTCTCAGCTCCCTTCAGTGACGGTCAGAGGCCCCTGGGCCGCCTCACCGGAACACAAGGCTCAGAAGACGCCGGCTATCTAAACTGTGTGTTAATATGGACGGACGTGACCATTGCTCCACACACCACTGGGGCCCATGTGCTTCCACGGGCACACATGCCTAAGACGTCACGCGGTACCAGAGTTAATGCAACAGTGATAGATTAACAAGAATCATAATGGAATAATTTAAAAATCCCACTTCATGTCTACTCTTCAAGAGATTTGCCAATCGGTCCTTTAAAGGACAAAGGTCTTAATTAGAGATCGGTTACGTCGTTTTCTGTCGGGCGAACAGGTGAACAAATCTTCAGAGTGAACCAACGGCTGAGGAGTGAGTGTGAGAGAGAGGAACGAGACTCTGTTCCTTCTCGTTTATAAAAAGGCCGGAGCGCGGCAGCGCACTGCGTTTGTCGACGGAGCAGACCGACAGACTAAACAAGCCCCAGACCTCGAGTGCACAAAGTAGTTTCGTTCTTCTTGTCAAAAACAAAAAACAAACAAACTTCAAAATGGACCAAGCCTAAAAATGAGGAGCGTTGCTGTACATGTTCAACGGCAAGCCCCTCCCCCACCCCTTAGAATGTCCTGTCCCCTTCCTTATGCTTCAACGCCACCTTAAATAGCAAGATAACATTTACTTTGCTCACCTCCTGGACACCAAGAGATTGAAAAAAAAATGGAAAATAAATTAGTAGTATGTAACCATTAGATTTTTTTCCCCTTGTGTATATGATCCATCTTTTCACAGGCCGCATCAGTCAGTGTGTGTCGACAGCCTCCACCCGGCGGCCCGACGCCGCCCTGATCGGCTCTACACCAGGTTGTACTCCTTTAGGTTGAGCTGCAGGATGGTGTCCTTGACGGCCGCAAAGACAAAGCGGATGTTCTCCGTGTCGGTGGCACAGGTGAAGTGGGAGTAGATGATCTTATCGCTGTCTGGATTCAGGTCCACAAACATCTTCAGGATGAACTCTCGGCCGGCTTGGGCGTCCCTCTGAGGACCTGAAGGGGGGAAATGGAAAGAGCACTTCATCCAAACCATGGCTACTAAATGCTTATTAGCATTGTTATTAGCGGTGTTCAGCACCAAGATACTTGGAGAACGTCTGAACTAGCAGGTGATGGTTCCTGCTCAAACTCACCATCATACTCTGGGAAGTAGTCAACCAGATGAGAGTACATGATCTTCTCCTCCAAGAGGTCCTTCTTGTTGAGGAACAGAATAACGGAGGAGTTCTGGAACCAGGGGTACGTGATTATTGTCCTGAAGAGCGCTTTACTTTCCTCCATCCGGTTCTACAGAGTGTGTTTGTGAGACGATGGGGGTGGGGGCATAAGGAGGGAGGAGAGAGAGAGAGAGAGAGAGAGAGAGAGAGAGGCTTAATCACTTAATTAAACACAGCCTTTCATACTCATTAGGAGCAGATTTTAATAAACGTTTTGCTGCACCAGAGGGAGAGCAGTAAAGATGAGAGAGAAGGGCGGCCGTGTCGCCTTTGAGGGTTTAATTTCTCCCTTGCGCTTGATTTCAGTGTTTAATTGAACCAAACAACCATCCTGAAAGCGAGCCTTAGATGTCACATGGCCACCGCTGCAGCGCGAGACGGAGCATCTCCTGTGTTTTACACGTTAATAAAAAGCAACATCTCAGACAGAGCACAGAGGACGTGCAGCTGGTCACCCATCCACGAGTAGTGGAGGACAAACACACAAGCACACACACGCTCATTAACAAAGTGACACACATGCTATATTCTCCTAAGATGGCGCCCGAGGGGTTTTCAAAACAGCTGGCTGATCATTTCCAAATGCTTTTCAAGAGAACAAGTGGTGGAAGAACAACGATGTGACTTTCATTGTTTTTAAAAACAGAAAAAGAAAAAAAAAAAAAAAAGATTTAAAAATGTGAAACCAAAGCCCCAGAAACAAAGCATTCTGTTTGCTGTGTCACACTGAGCAGCTTGTTCTCAAGAGCGTGTTCATCGTTTACCTCGTTGTCCGACTCCACCAACACTTGGTCGTACTCGCTGAGCGCTACGAGGAACATGATGGATGTGACGTTCTCAAAGCAATGGATCCACTTCCTCCTCTCTGACCTCTGACCTCCCACATCCACCATCCTGTCACAGGCGAGGGAGAAAACGGTCTGAAGAAACAGCTTTAAAGTATGGCATTTGTCTGAAAAAAGCTAATTATTATTACTGCTGTAACTACAGGAATGTGGCAACATGTATAATTCAATATATCGTAATACTGTAAGAAGGGATGTATTGCAACTCTTTAAAACTGTCAATAGATAAAGAATGTGCCACAGTATCCACAACAGTGCCCTCTAGTGGACTAGGATTTAAACACAAAGCAAAAATAAAACAATTTAATATATTAATTATTTAAATAATTAATAACAAATAAATTGATTTAGGGGCGTTGATCATAAGACATAATAATGCAAACGTATGCAACACATCCATACATATATACATGGATTACTATAGTCAGGTAATTTTGTCATTTGTTGTGCGCTGATGCTATATAAATAAAGTGAAGTGAATGCAATGAACATGTCAGACAAAAGGGGAATTCACTACTGAACTTTCTGGAGAATTAAAAGTGAAACTGCATGTTCACAGTGTTGCCTTTATCTTAGTATGTCACAAATCAACTCGGAAAGTAAGATCAGAGCAAGAATAATCTATTATTCCTGCTCAAATTCTGACTAAACCTTGATTAAGCTAGAACACTGATCCCACCTGAATATGACACTCTGCAGGTCAAAGGGGTATTCAATGATGCCTGTGGTCGGGACTCGAACCCTTAACACGTCCTGCTGAGTTGGAAGATAGGCTGGCTCAGCAATCCGATCCAGTGCGTTCAGGTAACTACAGAGGCAGAACCCAAACAATGTTCCAGTATGTGACATAGGGTCCATATATTACCCATTGTGTGCTTCATCGTTCTACTTACTATTTGGTAGAATCTGAGAGTTGGTATTCCCTCCGTCGATCGTAACACTCCTGGATGCCCGGGTCGTTCCACAAGCTCTTGATTGCATCTACGTAAGGATTCCCAAATCCGTTGACCTTTTCTACATCCACCTCTCTTACAATGTTGGCATTACCCTGTTGGAAGGAGTAGGAGGGCCGAGTTAATGGAAAGAGCACCAAACTGATAAACCATTTCCTGTTTGAAAATACCAACAACATAGTGGCTATGCAGCCCTAATTATCACCAGATCATTTCTACTCATATTCTATATCCAGAAACGACACTGCAGCCCCAGGCTTAGCATGGACTTAATATCTGAGGCTCCAGTCCCAGTGGACCTATTAGAAGGGGAAGTTAGGATGCTCCAGATTCCAATTAAAACTCTCCTGTGCCTTACAAGCAGATATCAACACGTGCCTGATCACGGACGCTCTTCCACAAACTGCCTTCATAGTTCAAATCTCACCTAGATGATTGTCTGAAAGCTGCCACTGATTAGTACTGATTAGTATGTGGAACAGTTTACATACTTTTATACATAGTGTGGGCTCGATAGGCCTCTTAGACACTGACAAAAGACAGCGTGAACACGACCAACTGGTTTCATTTTCACTTCCTTTAGAACGCTGCAAACTCCTTTGTTAAAAGGTAATTACTTCCCATTTTAGCCCATTTATGCATGAGCGCACGGGGATGTTGCCCACCTAGTGAAGCGATTTTGTACTGTAATTTGCCTGTGTGCTGCACACATCCCCCCAGTACTTCATCACTAAACTGAATGTCAAATCTCTGAGCGATCACAGAACCCGCATGATAGTCCAGACACTGAACGGCTTCACGTTGAAGGCGCTGATGGAGGAGAGATAAGGAAAGACAGTAGCATTAGCATTTTTACTTAGTGATGTAGTTGTTTTTATTTATTTTTTAAATAGTGGTCAAATAGTTTTGAAATTGCTGGGTTGAAACAGCACATCGGTTTCATTCCTCGTGAGCACGCACTCGTGGGAGAAGTGAAAGCAGGCATGGAGACAAGCAACGGCCTCAGTAGCAGAGCTCCAGGGGGCGAGTGGTCTACAACTGGTAGACAGGTGTTTGGTTATCATGGCCTGCCTGACGACGGGCCTGAGTGTCATGGTTTCAATAAACCCAGAACTGCTTGTTACTCAACAGTATGTTGCATAGTTTAGAAATGCAAAGACACTTATGGAGACATCATATCTCTTCTATAATGAATGGGAGCCAGCTATTTTATGCTATTTAAACACATTAGGTTGGATAGAACCTTTTCACACAAAGCTGTTACACTGACTACTGTATGTCTTAATTCTAACATTCTAATTCTGAGACTAGCTGCTCACAGTACACGATCCTAAAGCTGTGACTACCAACACATGCAAGTGAAGAAAAGTGGGTCAAATTCACTACATGTCTGTCTGCTTGTGTGTAATGTGTATATTGTATATGTACACACGGATACGAGTGCACGGAAGCGAATGAGCAAACAGAAATACGCAGCGAGCGGCGCGGAGCGCTGGATCGAAGGACACAGGAAGTGTCAAAAGGCACAGGAAACTATTATGGACGGCTGCTTCAAATAAGATACACAGCCCTCTAAAAATATACACTGGAACACTGTTGACGCTTCGCAGCGCGTTTCTGCAGTTGGCACTTCACATGTGGAACCGGAAATGGCTCCAGTCCACGGTCTCGCTCACCTTGTTGTGCTCATACTTGTAGGGGATCTTGAGCGTCTCCATGGCGCGGATCATGGCCTGCATGGCCGTGAAGATGTTCTGATACACCAGCTTGGTGAAGCCCCTTTTGTCTTCGTCGGAGTAGCCGGCGCCGTGGATGATCCTCATCTGTTTGATGAACGTGCTCTTCCCACTCTCCCCAGTGCCTGACGAAAGACCACCAGCAAGAGAAAGGGCTGTGAACAGAGTTTCTCTATTTTGTAGACAACACACATGGAAGTAGGTTTTACTAGCAGACATTTTCAACTACATCGTATCAGGCAAATGCTATGTTTCATTTAAAATACTAAAGTCCTTCACAATAAAAAAACTAAAACAAAACAAACAGTCTACATTTGTTTGACAACTTTGAGGGTTAATTATTTCAAAATCATGTGCAGACGGAGACAACGCAGTCGTTAAAAGGTGGGGCTGTTTTTATTTACCTGGCAGCAGGTTAATCCACATATTTTATAACCCAAGTCTCTAAACTTGTAGTAGATGGAAACTAATGTAAAATAAAAGTACTGGTGTAAAGGTACAACATTGTTCTCTAATTTATAGTTTAGTAGGAGAAACATGAAATGGAACCATTCATCAGAAATGTGCCCATGCAATGTTTGACAGTAACTTCCCATCTGTGGGTGCATGTACACAACGTACAGCATGTGCTCACTCACTAATGTGCCTAGTCATCCATAAGCGCCTGGCGATGGGTGCAGACTTTCCTCTGGGCCTGGTGACAGCCCGAACACTCGCTCCTCTCCTCTGTGTGGTGACAGAACTACTTGGGTGTGAAGTTTTTGTCTGGTTCATTGAGAGTCTTGGCAGAGCAACTCCAAGAGTCTAACTTCACCCCACTAGTAACGCTTTAATAACTTGGACAGGAGCGACTGAGTGAGTGTGTGACCAGGATGCGAAGTTATAGAAGTGAGGACCTGCTTTAATAACTCATCCACATACTGTATACGCCATCTCTGCTACATGCTAATGCTACAAACACTGTTGTGTTCACATTGTTGCAGCAGTGGGTGCCTTGAACTCGTTTTTCACCCACGCACACGCGCTCTGTCCACCTATAATTAACCATTACATTAACCCCTGTGACAAGTAGCAGTTCTGCTTTTGCTACAGGGCGCAGAAGGGTGTTGGGAAAGATTCGATGCCTCACGGCCCACATCCTACATTTAGACCCATTCATTGGGGCAGTGACTAATCTCCAAGACGTAAGTTGAGTGTGTCGCTTGGTTGTGAATTCACACACAACACAGAAAATGGGGACCAGACAAACAGCAAAACTCCATCTGAGTCTTAATGGGTCTTCACTGTTAAGGACAACCAGAGATAATGGCCATTAGAGGCAGCTTAGTCACTTTTCAAACCGATGCAGTGACCCCGCATTAACCCGGGTTTGAGGTTGGTGTCAATTGATCGACATTATGTCTGAGGCGAGAGCTGCTCGAGTCCCATGTCCGGAAGCCAAGCAATCGAGTCAGGCAGTCAGAACAACCAACTCAGGGTGATCTGCCTGTGAGTGGTGCACTCATTTACTCAAACAAAACTTTGCCATCACAAAGTCTTGGCAAAGTCACAGCCCCTGAATGTACCATCACAGAGACGACAGCAGACTTTTTAAGTGAAATAAAAGCTGCCAATGTGGTGTTTGAACATCGTGGTAAAAAATGCATGAGGAAATGAATCCAGTGCCAAGAGCTTAGCAGCGCCTCAAGGTGAGTTAACGTTCAGAGCAGAGGAGGGACCGTATTCACTTTTACAAATCCATTAGTCTCAACTGCAATGGGCTTCACCATCTACCGGCCTTAATGCCCGAGCAGCGGTCGGATCTGGGAGGCACATTAGACTCTGATTCCCGGACCTTCTCTCCCACAGTCAAGTCGAACACCAAGTGTAAACGCTACAGTAAGCACTTGAATAAACTTCAAGCTTACAACTTGTTTAAGTTGCTGCATCCAAGCAGTATTGAGCCATGAACCTGTGGTTTGGGCCACTGCTGACCAACCGGTAAAAGCCTCGCTTTCGAACCAAGCCCTGCGTGATCCATTAGAGAGGAGATCAAACTTCTGGAAGACGGATTTGGTTTGTCGCTTCTACAGAAGAAACTCACTATGGTCCAGCTCAGTGTCCGTAGCAGGCGGTCTAAAGCCAGCGAATGTGAGATGAACACAGGCAGAGATGTGACTGCATGTACATATACATGTACATCAGCTGCTGTAACGAGAGGTTTCCGTTGGCTGCATTGATACAAGAATCATCAAACATCTTTATTACTTTCTCTCACTGTTACAACCACTTTGTTGTTAGAAGCTTGTTAAAATTTACAGTGGACTTAATTCAGTTGAAGCCTTGATGTTGTTCTCTCAGTTTCAGAATAGTTTCACAAGTGAAACACAAACTACTTTTATGTTCAGCTGTGCAAAGCTCCAGTTTAACTTTAAGTGCTTTTTCATTTTATACGATAAAACACTCAGCATTTTAAAGACATTCTGTTCCTCCATGTACTTGTACACACATGTATATTGGAGTGTAAAAGAGGGCAGGTTTCATGAATTAGGTCCAATGGTCTCACAGGGTTTGGAGCTGGGCTGTGCCACTTTGGTAATTGAGCAATTTTCAATTAATTTGGCAGATGGAGAACGGCCTGATAATTATTAACCCCTATGATTTCTAAACGGATGTTTTGTGACCTAAATGCTCAAGACATTGAAGGTACATTTACACAGCGCCCATAGAAGTAGAATCATAGCAAGTGAACTTAACCAGTTATCTATGGTTTCTTGGAATTTAGGCATCCAATCCAAGACACATTGGTACTTGGTTTGTTTTTGCAAATTGCTTCTCGGATTTGTTTCCCAGAAAACCTAAATCTATTCAGTTCATTATCATACACACAAAAAATAAAATAAAATCCTTAATTTTCCTTTACGAAAGCTAACAAATATTTACTATTTTTCTCCTAAGTGAAACATGATATTGAGAACAGCTGCTCGGTCATTTTCTTTTAAAGGACTTAACGAATAATTGGCTAATGATCCCCCCTTACAAAATGTAACCCAATTAGTTCACAGCGGCCTTCACAGAGGTAACCCCAACCCTAAACACGTTTGGCTACTGCAGGCACTTAAAAAAATCATCATCATATGAAGTCAACTAAGTCACTCTGAGGCCTGCACATGGGATGTTCCAGTGGTTTCACTATGACTAATGAATGTTTCCCAGTCAGGAAAACATTTGTAGCTACAAGTACTGTATCACGAGCCGCACAAAGATCAAACAAACATGGACGTCAAACAAAAGACAGGACTGTGGTTGGTGGATAATTGGACAAGGCTGATTCTGGAGTAACAGCATCCTTTAACACCAGCACAGCAGCGTTACTGGACCCAAATGATACGAGGCCCAACAAAACAAGAACGTCCTCTTCTGGACAAAACCAACTCCTCAACAAAACCAACCAACAACCACGTCTCAGATTCTCTCCGACAAGACAAATATACATCATTTACAGCTCAATGACCCACTTTATCTCAAGTAACAGCAATAATACTTCCATAACAGCTTGAAGCTAAAGCCTTTGGAACCCTTTATCTCGACTATTCCTACGAGAGGCTTGGAGTTCACCACCAACTCTTTCGCTGCTCACTGTAGCAGCCACGCCTGGTTTTGGCGAGATCCCACTGATAGTGAATAAAGGATTTAATGTCTTACTATTGACTTATTACAGTTTTCTGCCTGGCGCTAGAACAAAGAGCAGCATCTGAGTGTGTTGAGGGAAGTTGGTGGTCTATTTAAAATCCTGACTCCAGCCAGTCATAGGCAGCATTACTTCATAATCGTTCACGTGTTTTAGACTTAGCTGTATTTTCTTAGCTACTACTAGGCTGATTCAGTTAAATGAGCATTAACTCAAGTGCATCTTCTTTCCTAGTCTACGGAGCCCCTGTGGACACGACACGCACCAAAAGGACGGATTACAACATTGCACCACTGTGTAAACTTGCTCATTTGCTGCGTTTCCACTTACACGTTCCCCGACGAAACAAAACAATTAGTGGCTCCGAGAGATTGTGTGTGAAGCTTAAGAGCAGAGATGACTGTGAAAACTCAACTGATTGGCATTTGGAACAACTGAAAAAAAAAACCCTCACTATAATAAACCTGGAGGATTCTGTGCTCCAATCCCATAAGGCATTAAGCAGTTACTGTGTCTGAAAAACCACTGCATGTTGGTTAATGGAGTCCTATTGCGCGCACACACAATGTAGGGGGGGGGGGTATACAGCAATAAACCAGCACGGCACCTGTGCTTGGGCTACAGCGCTCCGAAGCTCTTTTTGCTCGACTTGAGCGTTTCTTCTCGTCCAGGAGGTCAGTGAGGTCTGTTCTGGTCTAATGTCGACCATTTTCATATCATATTTCCTATTTAGACTCTGGTTAGCATCCGTCCATGGCCCATTACGTCACTTCTACAAAACACATGGAGGCACACAGAAGGCTGCAGATTTATACCTTGGTCCATAAACGTGTATGTATGCATTAGTATTAAGTAACTCTGAGCTTTTTCACTGCACACACACATACTCACATACATTATAGATTTATGGCTTTCCAACGGTTTCTGTGCCATAAAAAATCCCACATAATGAACAATGGAATAGATGTTATCACTCATCAGAGGTGAGCTACTAAACTACTCTGAATCATCTCACATACAGGTGGATCAGCAGCTTCTAGACAAAAATAAAGGCAGAACATGATTCATAGTCAGAAGTATGCTGGTTAGCCCATCCAATACAACAGCACTGGCTACTACACAAGTAAAGGATCATAGCCTCTTATACAAATCATTCTCAATTACCATGTTTCCGCCTTGTGCGTTTGCATAATGAGAAAACTGTTCAGTATTAACTGAGATTAAGGCGCAAAAACACAATTATTTGTTCACAGTAAACAAACAAGGCTGGAGTCAAGTCCGGTGAAGGACTTTTCACCCTCAGCCCCCTTTAAACAACACTCTGGAGGCAAAACCAGCGTCCGAGGCTGCCACCCCTCATAAACGTTCTGAGGAACTGAGCGAAGGAAGCAACGGCAGGAAGAGAGGCTTCTGGCACCACTCTCCACAACCACAGTCATCACGTCTAATGGGCTGAAATCTAATTAAAAAAAATGGGATGGTGAGTAGACGAATTGTTTTCCTCGTATTTCTCCAGTATGACTAATACTTCTGGACAAGACTGACAAACTGCATTTCATTAGCCCAGCTACCAGTAATATTACTACAGCTCCTAAATGTTATGGTGACTAGTGAATACTAAGTAAAGGACAAATCCGACCCAATTCCGATTGTTCACGAGTATGAATGGTGCATTTACTGACACACGCCTCTATGCATTACAGAGGAGCACGCGCTCAACCTTGCTCCATAGACGGACACCTGTCTCGTAATCATTACCAGAGTCTACCTGCTCCCAATAAAGCGCTAGACTTTGGCCCAGGCCCGGACGGGACCCGCAGGCCCGGCTGCACGGGTCGCCGCGAGGCTGAAGTGAAAGCATGGGAAAGGTGAGGTGAGGTAGGTGGCTGGCGCGCGCGCGCGCGCGTTTCCTCGATGCGAACCACGCGCAGTTATATTCAAATCGGGCGGTTTGCCGTGGCGCTGCCGCCGCGGACACGCACAATCTGTGCACCCGACTCGCGTGAACACCCTGATATTTTCACCCGCTCAGGTGGGATGACCCCCCGCCTCCCCCTTCCTCCCCCCTCTAAATAAGGGGCTCCTGCTGAGAGGAATTTGGGCTTCCCAGCGCTCACCCACTCCCCCCCCCCCGTCTTACCGAGAAGCAACAGTTTCAGCTCCCGGCGTGCGTCCCTCTTGTCCCGGCGGAGCTGCCTCTCGATCTCGTCGTTGATCCGCCTGGCTTCCTTCGCCTCCTCGCTGAGGCAACACGCCATTATGGATTCCAGGGTCATTCTCGCTCCCTTTTCTTCCTTTCCCCGTTTAACACGCGCGCGTCTCCTCCACCCCCTCTTACTGATTCATCCAGATTTCCAGGTTCGCCAGAGCAGAGGGGGGAAAAAAAACACCGAGGCCCGCGAATGCCAGGCGCCGTCCTCGCACGGGCCTACGCGTGGCGAAACAGCGCGTGGACGTCCTCGCGACGAGCCGAACCGCGCACAGAGGAAATTTAGATATTTGACAAATTATTGACCCCCCTCCCCCCGTTTCGTTTCGCTTCGCTTTCGGGGCCTCGCGACAGCTTCGGCAAATTACAGAGTCCGGGGCGGTTCGACTTGAATATCTGTGCGACCTTAATTGTGATCAGCTTTTCCTGCTCCGTATGATCAACAGATCCTTTTAAGACACATCCCGCGCGCCGCTCCGTGGGCTCTCGTTAAGCGTTGACATCCGTCCGCGTCTCGTCGAACTCTCCCCTGCTCGTCTTTTTAAATGCGCGAACCTCCTCGTTGTGCTTCAAGTTATCGTCCGCGGACGAGAGAGAAACGCGTGAATCGAGCTGTCCGTTTATTTTCCAATGGCTCGGCTCCCGGGCGTGGTAAGGCAGAATATGGCGGACTTTCACTCCCATCCGCTAGGCTTGGATACAGTACAGTTATCTCTGCCAGTGTCTGCTCAAAAAACCGAGAAAGCCACGCATAACATAGCATTTCAGTTCGGGGGATCTCGACGCCGCGACGTAAATATGTCCAGGTGCGTCCGGAAAGGCGTAAGAGTCCTCGGGTCCGGAGCCGGGTGAGAAGAAAGGAAGGAATAGACGCCGTGTTGCTGCCGTCCCCCCCTCTTCACCTCCACAGCCAATCTTCTCCTTTTCCTCAATCAATTCTCTTCGTGTATTTTTATTACAGAGGCCATCCACTCCTCCGCTGGCAGGGTGACGTCGGCCTCCCATCGACTGGTCGGGGGTGGGAGAGGGAGGGAGAAGGGGGGGAGTCACGTCAATCCTACGCCACACAAAGTGTTCTACGCTCCAACCTGTGGAACGGAGAACGTGCACGAGCGGACAAGCTGAAGTGGGGAACGTGGTAGAAGTCCCGACTTTGTGGGAGAAAGTCCTTTAAAGGCATTTAAAGAAATGTGTGAAGTTGCTTTTAGTTCTGTTTTCTTTGTATCTATTTTTCAAGTAAAGCAGTTATTACTTTTCCACTTGTGTATATTTTATTACTTATTTAATTGCCTTGTTTTATGTACAGCTCACCTAGTCGATAAACACAAAAACATGTTGTTAGTCATATTATTCCAAGAATAGCATGACATAGGTGGATAGATGGATGTTTGAGATATCACATGTTCACAGTTGGTCCATTATGATCATCTACGTGTGTTAGTATGTGAATATGCTGGTTAGGCCATAATATCAAGTCTGATGCAAGTATGTATCAAGTATGTGTGTGTGTGTGGTCAGCATTAGGTTGCAATAGAAAGACAGAATTTAGACCATTTCATGAAGGTAAGTCAGCTCATAAGGTTGAAGTCTTGTCAGTGCCAGAACAAAGCTACAAATTGTTAAATGGATCAAGTAGAATGAATGTTAGCTCTCCAGGGACCTGTGCGAGTCCCAGATTTGGAGCTCGGGGAGTGATTCAGCCCCTGTATGTAATGAAGGTCAACCAAGCAACTCCCTTGACAGAAGAGCAGCCACAGGTCAGAAACCGTTTAACCTTCGCTATATTCAGCAGACAAAGTGCATAGCTCTGTCACTACAATGGAACCAATTACATGCAAAGGTGTGATGATATAAAAACATCCTGTTTTGCTTAAAATATGTTCAATAAATAATATGTGTAAATGTCAAACTGGGTTAAGGATAGAATATTTTAAGTAAGCATTTTTAATGTTTATCCAACAGGCCTTGGTATAAATATACATAACAACTGCCATATTAGCGCATTTTAAAGACTGCAAATATTACAAGATGAGAATTTACTTCATCAACAAACAAGGACATTCATATCAATAAAGCAGACTTTTACTTTGTAACAGACAGTTTTCAAGTACTTCCGCTTCCGTGTCACGTGACATCATCCTTACCTAGAAACGAGAAAGCGTCGCTCCGTGGTCGCTACGGACGGGGGGGATGAGCATGTTGTAGTTAAGAGGCAGATTTCGTGGACGTGTGCCGCACACTGTGATGGCAGACTCTGGAAAATACCCGTGCGTCGTCTGGACAACGACATTTCCACATTTTAACAAGCGTCTTCGCCCGCTGTCGTGCTCGCGCGTTGACCTAGCTCTGTTGGCATGAAAGGCAAAGATTGTTTAGCATCCTAGCGAGTCAGTTAGCCACCCATCTGCCCGTGACAGGTAAGGAACGCTGCCGCACGTCCCCACGCGGGTGCGACTCGTCATTTTTTTCTCTCTTTCCATTTAAACCTTGTTGTTACACAATCACTGCCAGCACAGCTCATAGCAGGTGTTTTCGAGTGACTCGTTAATTCGCTGCGACAGTAATGATGTGGCTCTAATAGGATTTGAGCGCTCTCCTTCCTGTCGCTGGTCGCCGGAATAACGAAGGAGGAGCTTATCTGTGCTGCTGTGTGAAATGTGTCTCACTTTGTCTTAGTGTCTCTTATCTATGCAATATTTATTTTAGTGTATAAGCATGTATTAGTAGTATTTGTAATTGGATACAATCCAGTGTAATCAAGTACATTGTACACAATTTACCTATTGAACACTTACATATTGAACTTCACTTAATTTGGATGGTTCCATTAGTGTTTGAGCTGTTCTCCCTCATCACCGCCACTCACAGCGGTTGTAAAGTCTGTCCAACCATGATTTGTGTTGTGCAGTGGTGCAGTTTGCTTCTGTTTTCCCTGACATTAGTGTGGCTGCATGCTCCTAGGCTGACATGGGCAAACTACAGAGCAAGTTTCGCAAGAGGTCTGAGCTCTACAGGTGAGACGGGGTTCACAGGGTACCACTGAAACAGCTTCTGTCTTACTATTAGCGCAACGTTCCAATTATAATTTGGATTTTAATAAAAAAATTAAACTGAAGGCGATGGGAATTTTGAAATAACTTTTATAGCCACAGTTCATTACAGTGTGTGCACTGTAAGTGTAGTATGATACTACAGTATATCTGAAATAAATTATTTTTGCTGCTATATTGACACAACCATTTCTTGTATCTGATATTATTTAAAAAAAAAAACAATGCCTGTGTATGTTTTGGTTGTGTCCTCTTCCTTACTGTTATTTCCTATACAGAGCATCTCAGGGGGAAAAGCCAGACAATACCTTTGACAGTCAAGTGGTTCAGTATGAACCTGCACATCAAGGATCTATCAACACTGTCACAAATCTCAGTCCAGACTTGTGTGTTTCTGGTGGGAGTGACCAGGTAACAATGCTACTACTTATTGTTTGTCACACTGCAAAACCTTTCAGCTGGTCATTAAGGCTAGCAATGGTTTTAAAAAAGTCGCTTTCTGATTGTGTTCTTATATTTAAGAACACAAGATACACCTGTTAGACAATGAATGACGATGTACATAAGCATATACAGCAGCCAGTGTCTGCATGAGTAAATGTACTATATGTTGATCTGCCTAAGGCTGTGGTGGTGTATGACTGGAAACAAGGCCGGATGTGTCAGTCCTTCCAGGGTCACAACCGTGAGGTTACCAAGGTACAATCTATGTTATATGAGCATTAGTGAAGGTGCTGTGCTGTTCAGTGATGTCACACATTTTGCATTTGTATCCTCCTTACCACACCCAACCTTGTCTGCTGTTAATTCTGCCTCCATCTATCTGCCAGGTGCTGTGTTTTCCAGGTAGTACATGGATTTTTAGTGCCTCACGAGACAAGACTGTTCTGATGTGGGACTTAAACCAGGGGGATGAACCTATTCAGGAATTTTGTGGTCATGAGTTGGTGGTCAACGGACTAGCCATCAGCCCTGGTATTGTAACTTTTTTATTACTTAAGATAAAATTGCCAGTCTGCAATTTGTAGTATGTCAGCATTCCTCATAAAGTCCGATAATAAAAAATAATGTAGAAGGTATAAATAATGTATGTGCGGAACTAATCAAGATGCTGCTAGAGTAGATTAAGTAATACAGTGCAGTACAGTCTTCCACATGTCCCATATGCAAGTTCGGATATGTCTTTCATTATGATCAACTTCCACAGGGTAATTTGTTATTTCTCTCAAGTGTTGTAACTGCTAAAAGAACTAGTATTAGTAGCTCCAATATTCTGTGGTTCAGTCTTTTGATCTTCACTGTATACATGAAAACTGTTTTGATTGTTGTTTTTAGATGGGAGAAAGCTGTGCACCGGTTCTCGGGACAACTGGATGTGCCGGTGGGATATAGAATCAGCAAAATGTGAACAGAGACACAACATCTCCAGAAACCTGGTGAGGGCTTTGGTGCACACAGCGTTGTAGTGAGAACTATTTCAAGCTTCCACTTGCCTCAAGAAAATAAAGTGAATTGATGAGCCATTCTGTCTGACCTTTACTTTATGAGTTCATGCCCTGCAGGGTTTCAGTGTCTCTGCTTCCCTCTCTTCCCTGTCCAGGTGACCCATGTGTGTTGGGTGCCAGGCAGCTCTTCTATAGTCCAGACCTCTGAGGATAAGACCATAAGGTACAGAAACATTTCCTGCAGCAACTCTATTAGCGTAGATGCTCATGTGCCATCTGCAGCACAGTAAGGCAATTGCAATTCAGTAAAAACTCTTTTTTTTGCATTCTGTTATGTGAATTATGATGATTTGATAATTTGGTAATATGTACAACGATCATACTGTAACCTTTTCTACCATAATGTGTGGTTGTGTATCTGAATAGAGTGTGGGACAGTCGTACATGGCAGGTGACCAATACTTTTCCGGCAAAGCAATACATCCAGACCCACTGTGACGTCTCTCCAAATGGAAACTACTTGGTGTCCAGCAGCAACGGCTTTGGAGGGCAGGGCTGTGAATCCACGGTGAGGCCAGTGGATGTGTCCGTGGGTTCTGGGTGATGGGAAGAGTTGAGTTTTGCAGTAGTTTACTCATGAACTTGGTTTGTGGTAGAAGTGGGTACCGGACAGTCTCTAATTGACTTTACCAAAATGTTTTGTGGCTGTGTCAGTGGACTGAGGCTGAAGTGCAGGAGCTACTCTGTAAATACCAGTTGTTTTTCATTCCTCTAATTAGACGCTGCCCTTGCGTAAATGGTTTTTATTGCTTCTCTTGTGGTGTTTGACATGGAGGAGTTTTATGCTCAATGAGTGTCTCCTGACACATTATTCATTTTTAGTTTGTTTTAGGTGAAACATGCTTCTCTTTGTATATGTCTTTAATAAACAAGTACATTGGAATATTGATTCATGACTTTCGGTAACTCTGTCTCCTCTGTGTTCACAAACCTTTGTAGATATTTTTTATTCTTTTGACACTGTCATTTGTTCTCACTGGCTTTGTGTCTGTGTTCTAGCTGTGGGATCTGCGTCAGCCGGGCTGTAAGGTTGTTGAGTACAGAGGTCATCTCCAAACCACAGCTTGCTGTATGTTCCTGCCTACCCCTCCTGGTGGCACAGCTCGGGTAGCGACATCTTCTCATGACAGCTCCATGAAAATCTGGGACCAAAACACAGCAGGTGACAAACCCAATCATAACACAGTATGAATTTGTCCTGGTGTCACTCACACTGCTCTAAGTCTGTCTTTTGCCATCTTCTGTTTAGTTTGTTTAGGGACATTGTCTCTGGATGGTGCTGGACCACTAGTTTCCCTGGCTCCAACTGACTCCACCAACTTGCTTTGTGCCAGCTTCAACACTGGCCTCCACCATATCCAGGTGGGACAAGGATCAAACCAGGCTCAGGTTTCTGGTGCAGGTTCTGGTGGAACAGGTTCCCTGGACATTAGAATTGTGGCACGTTTCTAATAGCTCAGTAAAACCTCGTATTCCTACCTGTGAACATCCAGTGGCTCCCTGAGCAGTGTCACTGGATAAAGACAATATTTAGTTTTTTTACATTTTAGATATTTATGCTTTATTAGACTGCCATACAATGAAGAATGACAAAAGATTTCTAGATACTTAGAAGGTCAGACTTGAAGTCCCATTTGTCAGAACATGTAATAGCCCTTGATTCCTGCACTGTAGCTTTAACCTCAAGTATTGGACCAAATGAAGAGTTGTTCTTTTCATGTAGATTTGAGTTATTACAGGTTGTTGAAGACTCTTAAATCTTGAACAAAAGTTGATAGTTGGTGTTATGTGCTGATATTCAGTATATTTCAAACTGAAAATGACTATGCAAAACAGAATAATAATTTTTTGATATAATATTGTATAGAGTAATAAAAAAGGAGACTAAAGATGTTTAGCAAATATGAACCAAATAAAGCTACACTGTGACCTGTCAACATAAAAGCAGTTCATTAGACCTGTCATTGCCTTGTGTGTGTATGGTGCTACCCAGAAAAGTATCACCTACTCAATTCACATTTCATTTCAACAACCCTGTAAATAATGACTATGGTGTATGAAGATATTTACCTACCTAGTCTATTTATTACTACGTAAAGATACACTGTGACATTTACAGTGAAATCCAATCTGCACTGAATGATAAATTAATCAAAGTTTAACACTTTCAGTCATACTCTGGAGTTTAATTTATTCAAATCTGGACCTCGTTTTCACTCCCTGACACACTCCCACAAAGTAGACATCAGCAGGCAGGCAACACTCTGACGGTGGCCACATCATTGAAGTACAGAAATATCAAGTTGAAAAGGTCTAAAAACATGAAATGAAATTAAAAAACAATCTAGTCTAAACCTGACAGTTACAAATAATGCCTTAGATGAACAAAAACACAAATCATTGGCACAGCAGATTATAAAAGGCAGGCTACATGGAGCACAAGGAATAAGTAGAATACAGTACGATAAATGAACGGAATCACAAATCATTCAAGACACTTCACAGAGAATAAATAAGCTGGATGAAGCATTCAACACTTGAAGATGACACCAGGACTGACATCCTTCAAGTGTGAACAAGTGATACGAATACAATAGCAACTGTGAGTATACAGTGTATCATCAGATGAGAGAAGAAAGCCAAAGCTGCCTCTTGCAGCCTTTGGGGTTTTTCCAGCATTTATTTCTTATAAACAATGTTGTTGTGCTAGGAAGAAGAAAAAAAAAACACTGGGAGGAAACTATTTCAAGATTCTCATCTCAACAGTTGCACATCTGGTTCTTTTGAAATACAATATTCTTGACCAACTGAAGTACATGAGCTTTTGTTTGTAATCACATATACATAACAAACAGGCGCCTTAGTGACTTATCCATCAGCAAATGGAGAAAACCCATCCTTCAATAACAAACATGATTAGTACCTTTTACCTAACTACATAAATTCACACATGCTGCCCTTAGTAAAACAAACAGCTCACTGGACGAAGGCTGTTGGAGTACACACTAAAGGACATCAGCTTTTAAGATTTGCCTTCTTAGGATAAAGTGTGTGTCTGGTTTAGTCTTGTAATGTAAAACAGCACTGATAAGTGCAATAATTTGGTCTATACACCACAAAAATCAGTGCAAACATTAAATTTAGGATAAAAAAAACACAAAACAAATCTAACTTCACTTACTTCTGGCTAATTCATCACATCATACATCACATTGTGGAAGAGTTCCTTACCTTAATCAACATGTATATAAAACAGTGCATGCAAGAACGAGGCCAGATTGTTTAACGGTATATGGGGGGTTTCTACTGCAGGGGACAAATGACGAGTGTGTGCAAAAATAACATCTGTGACATTAAGACAACCTCTTTAAATAAAATGCACCAGGCCTTTGTTTCAAAATAAAAAAAGTGGATTGCAAGTCTGCTCAATATCAACACAGGCAAGTAAGGAACAGGTAGCGTCCCTCTGTTTACCTTCCTTTCACCAGGAGACCACTGTTATACACTTATCAGTGTGTAAATGTGTTGTTTGGCTTCAGTAGTGTCAAGAGTCTGTTGCAAGCAGATGAAGACAAGCAATAAAACAAATCGTGGCAGAAAATTATAAAACACAACTGAAAGAGACAAGAAATATGTCAACTGTGTCTAAAGTACTGCTTTTAAGCCAATTTATGTGCAATCAATACTAATATTACTGCTAAAAGGCATTAGCAAACTGTATTCTGTTCTAGAACGTGTGTCTGGGTGCTCTATGGTGAATAATGGAAAACTCACCAAAACAATATGATCATATATCCAATTTGATACATGTGGTGGTTAAGTCCCTGAGCTACTGTTGCCTGTCTGCTTTCTCTTCTAATTGGAGGGTGACTTTTAACTACAGTACTCTTCCATTTCACAAACTGGATGCACGCTGACACATTTGTGCACATGGGTGCACCTGTCCATGCTCTCATACACAAACACACACACACACAAAGAAAAAGAGGTCCCGATGGAAAGCTGTTCTCACTATGGAATGGATTTCTGATGGAACTACATAGTTTCAACATATTGAAGGAAAATGGATGAATGAATAAATAAAAAAATACAATGGATGACTTGATTCTTACGTATCAGAAATACAATGATGGTACCAGTCCCCTGCATCAGATGCTAACAACCAGGTTAAGCATTTACCAAACACCACTTATTCAGTTCCTCCGGAGGTGTACAGTTAAACCATCTTACAAAAAAAAAATCCGACATCTCTCCTCACGTCTGTAATAAAAACATTTCAAAAAGTCAAAAAAAAAAAAGAAATTTTTGCTTATGCTCTTCAGTGTGGATAACTGTCCGCACTAAGGGCATTTAGGTATCTTGTAACTAAAATTAACCGTTGCTGTTAAAATACGGTTTGTGCCCCAATCTTACGATAATGTTGTAAATATGCAGCGGCTGAGATGCTGCAGATGTGCACAGGAAAACAGCATTCTGGCAGCAAATGGACCCCAACAACCCCCCCCCCCCACTACCACTAAAGTCTACTGCTCCCCGCTACGTTCCAGGCCATCTATGACGCGGCTCAACCTGATGTTGAGCAGCCTGATCTGAGTGTCCAGGTGGTCAATTTTCTCCTCTAGTGACCCTGCCCCGCCTCCACGACGCCAGTACGCTCCCACGGGCCCCGTCATGAAGTACACCGCCATGATGAAGCACAGGGGCAGCACGGCGCGCTCCGGGTCGCCCTCGAACTTTTGCAGAATGTAGAGGCATGACAGGGCGAACAGCGTGACCCGTGCTAGCCAGAAGAAGCGGCCAAAGACCGCGTGCAGCAGGTAGAAGAAAGCCCCCAGGAACATGGAGAGGAACCAGTAGGCCAGAAGTACCGCAGCGACCAGGAGCAGAGCACGCGCTGGAGAGTTGGTGAGAGACGTGGGGCTGAAGTAGTGGGTGAGGTTCAAGGCTAGAAGGAGGGACAACAGAACATTAACATCATGTTGATGCTTAGAAAAGCTGCTTTACTGTGTCCAACTGTCAACATTGAAGGACTTACAGTCGATGCCCATCACATCCAGTAGATCGGACCAGATCTTCCAGATTGTATCCAGCAGAGAGTCCACTCCATGGACAAACCGCTCCGTCGTTTTGGAGAAAAACTGTGAAATCCATTGAGAAAGTGGTTAATACACAGACAGGCTACTGTGAACATGTGGAAACATGTGGAACCCATAGTGACATAACGGGACATGTACACGGAAGTATCACACACTTTGTAATGTTCATATAAGACGATACGATTACAATTTAATATTTAAAAAGGCTGAACATTGATCACGTTGGCGGAAACTCCGCTAATGTACATTTCAAACAGCAGGAACTGCTGCTCGACCAATGAGGCCACGCCAGCAAACGTGAACCTTTATGATCAGTTAAGTCGAGCAGGAACAAAACGCCGCCGTGGCCTGGAGCACCTGGAGAACGTGCAGGCGTCAAGGGGGGATGGGACGCACACCTGCACGAATGCGTTAAATTTGTGCATCACCTTCACGAGACTGATTCAATTATGGGACAGTGGCTGTTTTTTTCAAAATGGCATCCTTCTAACTGCTGCCCGGCCCCGGGCGCGCTTCTCTCCCGTTCCCCAAGCTGCGCTGCTGCTTCCAGCCCGCCGCCGGAGCAACGCGCGCCGCTACCGGGAGAACCCAGGCCCCGCACTGACCTTGTACAACCCTCTGATGTTCTCTTCGCCGAAAACGCTGCTCAGAGTCTGGTAGATGCCGTTAGCTGCCCGCCGGAAGCTGTTCTGGTTGCTGGTCCTGCTCCTGCCCGCGTCGGCCGTGCACAGCAGAGACGCGGAAAGCACCAAGAACACGACAAAGAACCTGGATCCCTTCATAGCGCAAAGAAGCCCGGAGACGTGAAGCAGAGGGGCTTTTTTTTTCAAATAAATGAGCTAGCTAACTGCCTTCAGTGACACCTCGGTAGGAGGTGATAGCCGCTGACTGACTGCGATGGGGGGGGCGAGCTCCTGTGTTGCCTTCAAGAAACCTCGTAAATACATGCTAACA
The DNA here is from genome assembly GCF_900634795.4 of Betta splendens. Classification (NCBI taxonomy): domain Eukaryota; kingdom Metazoa; phylum Chordata; class Actinopteri; order Anabantiformes; family Osphronemidae; genus Betta; species Betta splendens. The sequence continues at coordinate 22,246,352 of NC_040889.2, forward strand.
TGTAAAGACGGGGACTTTTTCACAGCTTACCTTCTATAAATTAATATAGGACCGCTAATACATAATGCAAATAATTGTTACTGGAATTAATACATAAATAAATATGCAAATGTGATCTATGACGTACCACAGAGAAACGTTCCGTGTGCAACGTCTCTCAATATGTCTAATTAACCGTGAAGGCAGCAGATTTCTTCTCGTCAATTGAGGGCAGATCAGATCCTTCTGAGGATCGCTGCTGCCCTCCACTGGTCAAATAAACTCATTGACAACATCGGCTGCACGGATCCTGCTGGTCATTTGATCATTTCCCATTTAGTTAGAAATTGAGTCTAAATGAACAAATATTTGGTTGTGTTTTTTGTGTAACCCTAAGCCAAATCAAGTGCTTTTCCAACTACATTTTGACTAGTCAACGCTACAATTAAATATATCTACAAGTGAATTATGACTATTGATATCTGGGTTTTAGAAATCCAAAAACGTACTTAAGACATCTTTAAGAGAGAAGGCAAATTATGGACATCTGTAATAGGAATTCAAAATGGAATTGCGGCTATCCAGAATTCCATTTGTAACTAGTCAAAATGTAGTTGCGGATATCTAAATAGAGTTTTGACTAAGCAGAATTCCATTGCAGAAATCTTTAATGTGAATTCGTATATCTTATACATGTTAAATCCGCCCGCCATAAGCGTTGCCATTGCGTTACTTCCTCGTCTTCGTTGTCGGTAACCGGGCAACGGCCCACGCGCAGCCCGTTACCGTGCAGCCGCCGTCTGCCCCGGTAAGCGTCAATATAACCAGAGAACGTCTTCTATTCCCCGGGTGAGCTGGTAGAATGTACGCGAGAGCTCCGCGGGTGACGGTGCTGGAAGCCAGCGGCACTTCGTCCACAGTCGGCCCCGGGTTGTACGACATCAGGCGCGGCGACCGCAACGCGTCAGGTGCGAAGTAGCCGGAGTTTTTGCATTTCTCAATGAGCCACCTGTTTGTTTATTACTTCACCCGGAAGAGACGTTAGCAAAGCGTTCATTGTTAGCTTAGTGCTGCGTGTAGCTAGGAGAGTTTAGAAACTACAGACTTTAACATAAGCTTCACTAGTTACTCAATACATTAAACCAAATAACTAAAAATGAACAATTTAGCATATATGAGTGCACTGTTCATAATAATGGCGTGTCTGCAGATGGCTACGCCCCGTTCCTGTCCCTGACCAGCAGGCAGCCGGTGCTGGGCTCCGCTGAGAGCAGCCCTGGACCCGGACACTACGACTCCTCGCCGGTGAAGGTACTGGGAGTTTAAACTGCGACCAGTTCAATGTTTATTTAGGCCTCTTGAATAAAGCGTCATCCGCTGTTTCTAACAGCTCCACATCCACGGCGGCTGCAGCCTTAAGAGTAGCTCCAAGCGTTTTCAGGAGCCGAGGTCAGAGGTTCCTGGACCCGGAGCCTACGATGTGGTACCGGCGGAGGACGACGCGAGACGCGATGAGAAGAGCGGCAGAAAAATGGTATTTAGGGAAAGTTACTGACATGAAGTTAGTGACTGCTATTTAATATACTTTTATATTTAAATATTTAATCCAAAAAACTCGTTTCCTTTGGTCCTTACAAACACACACACACACACACACACACACACACACACACACACACACACACACACACACACACACACACACACTGATAATATCTTTGCTCTTATCTTTGGCAGTTTTGCCATCTGCTGACCGCTCATCACAAGCCTGTGGGAATTGCTATTTAAAAAGTGTTGATGGGAAACGCTCTTTACACACTCTGGTCAAGCCGCTCAGTCTCTTCTCATGTAATTAAAAAATCACCATCTGCTGTGTTCGCTGTGGTGTTTGAGTCCATGTCACATTTGTGCACACTTGCCTTTATGACAGGTGAAGCAAAGCGAAGGTTATACAATACGACGTCCATTACTTTAATACTCTGGAAATTCTGCAACACTTGTTTATGTTGTCCAGTAAGTGCATTATAATTAGAAGCATTAAAATATTAGTAATAATACATGTATGTCCAGCATATATAAACACACATGCTGCGTTAATGCTGAACCTTTAGACCCAAACCTCCCTCTATGCTGCCCTTCCTTGAAGCTATCTGTGTAGCACGTTTGCACTCACACGTACTCAGACAGGCTGCTCAGAAGCTTAGACTTAGTCACATCCACAGGACGTTAGTGGAATAGCTCTTACTGCATTGTGACTGAGGCAGCTCTTACCTGAGCAGACATTGTTCCTACATTTCCACTCCTCCCTTCACGTCCTTCTTGTGAATTTTGCCTTCATATCTTTTGTTTGTTCTGCTGTGTCCACCCTCACTACTTCTCTTTCTGCCTCAGTCCCTGTCAGTCTCTAGGCCCCAGGCAGTTCTCTGTTACTTTGTAAGCCAGGGCACTCTCTTCATCGCAAACCCTGACTTTCTCCTGCCTTTTCTCTCTGTGCACTGGCTGCAGGCTAAAAGTCTCCGACCGGTTCATCAGTCCGATATCCCTTCCATTCCCTCCCCGGGCCAGGCCTATGGCTATGAGCAGGATGCCCTGGGTGTGATCCGCAAGCAGCGGCCCCCTCCTAGAGACACAACCCTGGGGCCAGCCTACTACAATCCACTGCTGGTAAGAATGAGAATATGTGCATGCGCCGTCCTGTTAATGTTTGAGTGTATATCCATCAGAGGATGTGAAGTGCTCATTTGTGCACGCACGTGTGCTTTCATTAGTCTGCTAGTGTGTGTCTGAGTGTACTTTCTCTGCCCGTGAGGCAAGGTCCATTAGTGTTAGGCAGATCTAATGCACCACTGAACCCCCACCCCACCTCATTCAGTTGGCCCAAAACCTATTTCCATAGCTAATGAATGCAACTCCACTTTAAAAAAGCCACAGTGCTCCAGTGCTCATCCATTTTACATGCCAACAAAGACAGCCATTAGTAATTATTCTTCAAGCTATATTACAATATTCACTTAAAATAATGCACACGCCTGCTGGTCTGGCTCTCAATTAAGTCATTTTTCATCTGTTAATGACCAGAGGAAGTCAACAGCGTCCTTGAGTGTTGGCCGAGGTTGTGTCAACACACCGGTACAGGCACAGAGGCGTGCTGTGATTTAGGGCCCTCCACAGTGCAACCATCCAGAGCTCTGTCTCTCTCTGCATCTCCACGTCTCTTGCTCTGCCTTTGAAAGTTTATCCTTTTTCTTTCCTCTGTCTCGCCATCTGACATGCTCATTCCTTCAAACTCACCCCCCCTCCCTCCACGGTCAGCCTGAGTTCAAAAGAGTGGAGTGGCGGAATTAAGTGGTTGTCTGAGAACTTCAAAGTGGCGAGGGCAACCGTGAATGATAAGACATCAGAGAGAAGTCATAACAGCACGACTTGTCTTTGTCTGTATGTTCCTGAGAAATGAAACTCCACTGACCCTAAACTCATCATGTCATTCATGTCTGTAGTTGTTGTAATAAGGATCAGTTTACAGTGTGAGCTAGGGCACAAAATGACTGGGCACAGTTAAAACCACATCACCATAAGCTGTGTGTAGATTTGGCAGGTGATCAGAAGAGATAGAGGATCTGTAAGAGTCACTGGGAAAGTAGCAACTCAAACAATGTTCTTGAATGAGAAGTGTCGTTGTTTACCTGGTAAATAAGACTACCCTGTTCACCAACAACACGCCACCTAACCACACAACGCTACAGACACAAACTTTTATTCTCGCTCAGCCATTTTACCTCATCAAAACCAAATTATACCCAGTGGTTGTGTTTTTGTTGTGGTTTTGGTTTGGTTTTAAAAAGCTCTCCTTGACACAAATATGCAATTTGTGCCTCTAAACTCAGTGCCAGCTGCACATTACTGTCACTCTTCTGTGTGTGTGTCTGCAGTTGGGTCTTTCTGTTTTAACTTCCTCATCAGAACATTCTTGTTTCCTTTCTCCCCTTTTCAAACCTGGATTGGAAAATCACAGGGGAGAAGTACCTCAGATCTTGTTCTCCAGCCGCTGTTGAAGTCGAGATAAGTAGACAGACACCATATGGAGTCAGAAACTTTGTGAGACTCCCTGCTGGTCTTCCCATAACTGGGCTCCCAGAATAGAAACGGGCAGTTTGGTCAGTAAAAAGTGAGAATGGAGACAAAGGAGGTTCAGATGCTTGGGTTTTAGCTGAAGCTCCGGCCTTTAAGGTGGTGATTGAGTAATGTCAGTGAAATGACGTGAGTATAAAACATCTTCACATCATGTTAGCACATCAACTTTCCACTGGCTTTGGGTTCACAGCTTTAGGGTCTGCAGACTTAATCTTATTAATCCAATTACCCCAGTGGTGACCCATTTATTGTGGCTGCTGCTATCTGCAGTATATTTCTGGGAATAAAAACCTTGCACACAGTATCTGTAAAGTGTGTTTGGCTGCAGCTGGACAGCTCATTTCTACATGTAGCCTCAGACTAGAGGCAGAAAAAGCAGGCTATAAAACTGAGGGAGATAAGAGCGGACGATGGTTCCCTCCAGATCTGTGACATATGCTGGCATTTGGCTGAACTTCACATTTAATTCAGCCCCAACTTCATGAGCCTTGACCGGAACAGAAGCCAGATAAGCGTGAATTAGTCAATTCTATTTCTTACCTCTTTGTTGGCCATTTATCATTCTCTTCCTCTTTTTTTCCATCTGGACATTCTGTTTTTTTTTCACCTGGTCTTTGTCTCCAGTCTGAGATGAGTTCTGCACACAAGTATAAAGGGGTCCACTTTGGCAATAAGACCAGCAGGAGAAGTGAGGGGGCTGTGGAGGAGGGACCTGGACCAGGACAATATAACCCTGAGATGTGAGTAAGCTTTGGAATTTAAGCTTTTACTGTAGGACCAGTGCAGTGTGAGCATATCTGATTATCCTGGTGTGTTGTGGCTTGGCATTTTGATGCGAAAATTGTTAATATCGTGAAGGAAACTAAACTTTTAGTTAAAGAATTGCGTACGTTCCTTATCCTTCCTTTCCCTTCTCAACCTCTTTCTTGTGGTAATTTCTTCTTTCTCTTGTCCTCTCCTCCCATCTGTCTTTGTGTTGTTTGTCTCCTGCTATTTGCTCTTCCATTATACATCCTTTCTCGTTCATTATTTCACTTTGCTTATTCACGTCACACACTGAAGCTGCCTTTTCTGTATCTGACAAAGGATTCCAGAAACGCACTATGAGAATGTGAACCTTCAAAAGGAGCAGAAAGGCAGAACTGAGCTTGTTATCCCTCGCTACCATGAACTGGTGCCCAAGCAGGAGGAAAAGAAGGTGAGCATGTATTTGAGTTGGTGGTGTTTGTGTAACCTGGAGATAAAAGCACAACAGGACTGTGATCAGTGCCAAGATTTAAAATGAGCTTATGTAAGTCCAAACTAAATTCATAGATGTTGTGCACTAGAGGGCAGCACAAGTAGCTGTAAACCAATCATTTTGAACCTGGCCAGGCAGATGTGTGTGTATGTGTGGAGTCTGTGGGTTTTAAAAGCAGAACAAAACCTTTCTAAACATATTGGACCTCAGACCATAGATTGCGTGTCTTGTACTGGCAATCTTAAGGTGAGGACCCCACTGGTGCCCATCAAAGAGCATGAGTTTGCACAAACAGTACTAATGCACTCAGAAGGGAAGGTTAAGACAGGGGAGCTCCCGTCTCCAAATGGAAGAAAGTCCTACTGTAGTCAGTAGTGGTCTGTAGTTAATGCTTTGACAATGCTTTTTCTACTATTTTAATATTCAGTAATTTGGTGAAAATCAGATAATCTAACCAGCAATAGTATTTGCAGAAAACAATTACATACAACAGCTCAGAGTGGCTCTGCTGTCCATTTAGGTCTGGACTCATCCTTCTGTTCTGCTGAGTTGCATAGTTTGCAGGTAGTAGTTGTAATTTGTTTCATGGTGAAGTTGTTATTGTAATTGAGGTGCAAATGTAAAGAGGTGATATTTAGGAATAGATTTTAGACTGAATGTAATGCTTCCGTCTACAGTACACATTTACTAAAACCTCTAACCTCCACTTTAAGCGTATTACTGTATACATAGTTACATTTTGACCTTGCTTTAGTAATACCTTAAAGCAACATCCTGCTCTCTACTGCACTTTGATTCAGTAAACAACAGTGAGACAAGTCAAGGTACTGAGGATTTATTCTGAATGTATTCAAGTGCAGTTGATTGAATTATTCAACTATGCAGTTCTGATTAGTTGATCTGTTCACCCATAGAGGGCAGTAGAACATCAGCTGTGCAGCCACGTTACACACCATAAGATCACATACACACACACGCTCAAACACACACTGATACACTGGAGCTGGTTGAGTAGAAGGGAGTTGCTCACCTGCATATGAACTTGAGTGTGCTGGCAGAATAATGCTTTGTGATGCCTTATTCTCCAGTCGCTCGGGTAGAGTGGGAGAGGCAGAGTCTGAAAATGTGGGACTGGATTTATGGGAAGAGAGACGAACGTATCCCTGCTGTCAAAGACTTCTACCTGCACCTTCCCCTCTTCTGCTGCTCCCCTCGCTTGAACATTTTTTCTCTGCTAGCTGCTGTTTTATCATACATACATCTGTTGTACATTCACGCCACAACAGCACAAACCACTCCTATGTGAATTAGATAACATTAATTATGTTGGCAGCTTTTAATAAAGTCTAAATCAGTCATTGATGCATGTGGGGAGCAAGTATAGCCCAGCTGGTCCTGATTAGAGTGGGCTATACAGTATGTAATATACTGCAGGTGTTTTTAATGCTGTGAAGAAATTAATTAATTATATGATCTTCTATATGATTCTATACAATAACCTTTGCCAGCTTTGCCCTTCGTGTGTGCACCATGTTGAATTTGGACCCCCCACCATGATGGATGCGCATTTATCCGTCATCATTAACGCCTCGCGTCACAGGTCCTCCAAATGGGTTGTTACCCACAGGGGGGACACCCAGGACAAAAAGCTTTACTTCTCAGAGATCAGCAGCCAGTCTGCCTCTAATGGCTGTGGACGGATGGTGTGGTACAGTTTGTCTGCAGTGTGCAGGATTTCTCTATTAAATAGGCAGGAACTGATCAAACCAGATCTATGACCCTGTAAACAAGAAGTTCATCAGTTCATCTATACAAAGGGGGTTCCGCGTTCTCATGGTGGTTCTCGTGTGTTCAACACTTCATCCTTTTAGTTTTTTTGTGCACCTACAGCAAATTGTTGAACAGAAGTTCTTACCGTAAATCTTTTGATGAGCTGATATATTTGTATATCAGTATTAGTGCCACTTATGAGCCTGTATGTTTGTTGCACCTGGCAGCGACAAAGTGGAACCGTCAAGGACAGAGAAGTGAACCAGGATTATGTGATTTTCTGAATGGCAGAAAAATGTGCATGTTTCTCTTTAACAGTTTTGTAAAAATGTTAAACACAAATAATTTGCACAACTCCAATCTATTCTACATGACCGCAAAAAGTATTTATTACAAAACCATAATATTTCTGTATGTGTATTTAACAGCTCGTTTTACATTTAGAGGACAGCAAAGCCAGGTTCTGACAGGTGCATTCGCGGTTTATAAATGAAGATAGAACGGTCCTCAGGCAGGGGGAGGACATATTGTTCTGCAATCCATCGATGTTCACCCTCAAGTTCCAGGTCTCAGTGCTAATGATGGCCATGCTGCTTTAGTGCAGTTCTAGATCATGTCAAACCCGCAATCTACAAAGCTGCACTAGTGAAACTGGAAGTGTCAGAGTCTCTGTGTAAAAATGTCTGTTCTTATCTGTCACTGTCAGCGTCAAGTGTGAGGTCAGGGTTGTTAGTTGGGTACATTGAAGCCACTGTAACTGTGCAGTAGTGTTGAGTGGGCACATGACAACAGCAGCTTTAGTTTCACCTTCAGTCTGTGTTTTAAGCGTGGATGACTTCAATGCAGGATAAAGAAGGAGCATAGCTTCTTCTTTGCTTTATGAATTCTCCCAGTGCTCACTCATCTTCATCCAGAAGACGCTTAAAAATCAGAGAAAGAACGTCCCTTCTTCTAATGGACGCCAGCAAAACAAAAGCCATTGTACCAGAGCTAGTGACTGTGTTCTTACAGTGTGTACGTTCACTCGGTTTACTCTGCATTCCTCTCTCTCTTTCCAAAAGGGAGTTCCTGGTCCGGGCCAGTACTCCATCAGAAGCCAGTTTGACCGGCCTGTCAAGTCCGGTGGCAGCCAGCAGAGGTTGACCTGCCCTTTCCTCTCTCAGTCTGAGGTACAATGCAAGCACCAGGCAACCTCCACTGAACTCTGTGTAGCTCAATGTGTGCATATCCAGATCAGTCATTGCTAAACGATCACAGCATCCGGTCTGGGCTTTTTCACAGTGCTGTTCACCTGCAGGCGTTGATGTCTGTGACTGGTCCTTGTTGTGTTTGGCGGCTGAACCCACAAACTACCGTACAGTGTCTGCGTAAACTGATTTTTTTTTTAGCCACTCGAGGGCACGAAAAGCAGACGTAGGCCTGTAACCACAAGTGTCTAATTGTCGGACAGCTGCAGTAGTTAGCTGTTCCTTGGCAACCACTGACAGAACTGTCTAGTTAATATCACAGCAGTCAGCATGAAAAGTAAGTCAAGGTGTTTCTAATATAAAAGAAGTGGCTTTGATCGAAGCCTTATTTCAGGTGATCAGACTCAGACTAGCCTAAACCTAATTTAGCTTCTTTATCTTGGCTCTAGCTATTCCTCTATGAACTCTAACAGAGAAAACAATCAAACCACATTAAAACAACGTTTTTAAAGCACAAACTACAGGAAACATTCAAATTGTTCCTCGAAGCAGACTGGAGGTTAGTATAGCATGTTTAAGATTCATTCACAGATCCTAAAGACTGAGGCGAGCTTTGCTTGTTTAATTGACGTGCTGGGACTGGAGGGCTTCTTCAGATGGGGGCGAAGAGGAGTTTATTAAGAGGCTCAGAGGAGCGAAGATGAAGGATGTGAAAATTTGTGTCTCAGGAATATGTGAACTCCTCTGTGGCACTGCCCCACAGACTCACTCCTGTGAAACTCTGACTGATGTTTTAATTATCGCTGTGACGCACACAATGTGACGGTGTGCGCTCAGACGCACAGGAAGATCTGACAATGTGTGGAAATTTCAGATAGAGATATAAGCAGATGGGATCTACTCATAGGCAAGGTGAACACACACACACACACACACACACACACACACACACACACACACACACACACTGGTTCCCCCCAAATTATCTCCATATCCTCATGCTGGAACTGCAGCATTTCTGAGTTTATGTTGTGTGTGTCACAGTATGCGCTGACCTAATTTCCTGGGCCACATGCTGTGTTAGTGCGTCGACCCTCTAATGTCGTCAGCGACACCCACAGAGGAACGTCTGTGACTGTGGATGTGTCTGTGTCACACGTCGTCTGCAGCACAGACCCGAGAGCGACAGCTTTCGGAGATCTCCGTCCCCGTGAGTCCGGCTCCATCCGACTCCCTCACCCTGCGGAAGGATGGAGAGGAAGGAGATGACGGCAGGAACGCACAACTGGGATCTTCCAGTTTCTGCGTCTCCTCCTCCTTTTGACTTCCCTATTTCCCAGTATCAAAGCATCAGCCCAGCATTTGTGAAGCCTGCTGTTCCTTGGTTCCCCTGACGCCTTTGTGCCGCTCATTTATCATTTTGTTCCTTAACAGGCCTCATGTTCCTTGTATTGCTCCTAAACATAGTACCCTCCTGGTGTTTGATCTAATGTCACAGTGAACTTCACCTTTGACCTTTAACCACCAGAATTTCCTGTTCATTGTTTAATCCCATTGGATGCTTTAAAAAATTGAGGAAAAATTTAAAAAAAGCACGAGGTCATAGTGATTTTAACTTTCTACCTTTGACCTCCACCAAAAGCTGAACTGACCACTCCTCAGTTGAACTACATGTTTTTGCTAATTTTGATATAAATTCTATTGCTTTTCCTGAGATATTGGGGTTAAGAGGTTGAAAGAATGGAACAGATGTGAGGTCACAGTGACCTTGACCTTTAACCTTTCATCATTCATACCTCCTGTCATGGCTATTGGCTTTTTCACTAAAGTAAACCAAAGCCAGTGGAGCTTAAAACACACAGTGGAGAAGATGTGATGCTGTGTGCCGCGTGTGATGCTGTATGACGGTATTTAGCAAATGAGCTTTTTGTGATAGAGAGTCATCTTAGCATAACATGACATTTTATCATTCAGAAACCGTTGAGCGTTAGACACAGATGAGCATTTCCACACATAAAACATGACACTGATGACTTGAACACTGTGGTCTACTCTTTTAAAAATGGGATTTTGTCAAAGGATGCAACTGATGCTGAAGCTCTTTAATGTACATTTAGTTGTAGGTTTTTTAAGATGTTTTTTACTTTACACCTTTTATTTGCACATATTAGAATTCCAGGCATGCGGTGGTTGTTTAACACAGTAATAAACACAAGTGTTGAGCCTAAACGCAGCGTTACCAGCAGTGAGGTGGTGGGTTTGTTTGTTGCCAAAAGAGCACGAGGGCACTTCTATTAATGTTACTGTTCCTTCACTCCGTGGACTCATTAATCCACATTGACAGACGCTAAGACGTTCTGTCACTGCTGTGCCCACAGAGGCACCTCGCTTTGAGAGCAGTTTGGCTCCGAGCAGGATTTTCAAAAGTATTCTTTGGCATTTTTTATCATGAGATGTAACAGTAGGAAGCAAAACTAAATAAATCAGCCTTCAAAATAGATTCATCAGCCATGGGAAGTGCCAACAAGGCTCAGTCAGTGTGAGAGGGGAAAAATAAGACTTTACCAAAGCCAGTGGGACAGATTTGGATTGCCAGATGGTCAAAAACCCCAGCTCCCAACCGCCTTTGAATGAATACAGATACAGTTTGTTTTGGCCTTGAGACAGCATGTCTTGTAGTTCAGAGTCCTTTCCTTTCTTCTGCTCAAGTGCTCACTCCATTTCAAACCCAAGTGTTTCCTGTCTCACTTATTTTCCTCTCCTCTATACTGTACGTTTCCTCTTCTAGCCACACCCCTTCACTTTTTCTTCTTTTCCACTCACATCTTCTTTTTGCCCAAAAGCTCAACAATTTGACTGCGATAACACAATTTTCATTACCCCACAACTAATGTTCCATAGGCTGCAAATCAGTGATTGGAAAATTCTAACAAATATGCTATATTTAAGAGTCATGAACATCATTTAGGGACGTAAGTGTGTGTGTGCGTGTGTGTGTGCGTGCGTGCGTGTAAACATGGCAGGTGTTGATGTGGTCATGCTGGTATTTAAAGGATTCAATCTTTTATAATTCCAAGTGCGCCTAATATCAGTCGGGTGAATGACTCAGCGGTGAGAGCCTGGAGAGAAATTACACGGAAACGCGGTTCACCTTCAGTGATTTTGACAGAAATGGCAACTTATCTGCACTGGCTCCTTGATTGCCTGTGTTGTTATAATAGGCAATCAGATAAACATGTTTATACCCAGGCAACGAAGCTGCCATGCTGCTGCGGTGCTGAATCAGCTCTGATATCAGCAGAACAACCAAAGAACATTACATACCTGACTGTGTGCATCATTATCTTTGACTTAAAGAGGCTGTTTACCCCCTATCAGGTTCTCTCTCCTCACTGAAACCATTTTTCCCTGTCTCTATCTATTTTACTTATTTCACCCCTTATTTTCCTCTTGTAGCTGGTATTTTCTTGTGATTTTCACACTATAACAGACACTGTGTCGTAGCCAGGCTGATGGTATGGGGATTGGAGCATGGTCAAACGTGAGGCTTCTTGAGCCAAGCATCACAATGTCAAGCTCAAAAACTCTATGACTCTATGAATAAACATTTCAACTAGAGTTAAAACGATGCATCTTGTCAAGTGAAACCAACTCTGTGTCTCCAGCTTTTATCCGTCTAACAGTTGTGCTCTCTGGTGTGTAATGAGCAGTCTGCAGTGCAGGTAGCCTGTTGTCTACATGCGGGCTGTTAGTCTGTGTTTGGTTTCGTCTCTGCTTGTGTTCTCTGACACTAAGGAGAAACAGGGCCCTGTCATTTTCTGTCTCTGTGGAGAAAGCGATTTTCACAGCGGATTTGTTTTTGTGTTCCAGATGGACACTGGATAAAGAAAATGATTGGCTTGTCGTTTTTAAATAGTGCTGATTTTAGTCCAATTACTGGACAGTTAATTAATCAAATTCTACAGTTTCAGTACAGTAGAGAGGTGTTTCTGATTTTCCTGCCGTTGCCTTTAGTTTCTTCTGTTACTCTAACCTTCGTCTCATTTGCTTTATTCCCCCTCCATCAGAGGTTTAGCTCCGTGAAAGAAGTGTCGCCCCCTGTTGGTCTTTATAATGACCCGCGCTGCTCCCTGGAGCTGCCCAAGAAGACGAGCGGAGGGAAAAGCCCATTTGGCATCACTGCAGTGCGGTTCACGCCTAACCCCAAAAAGAGCTCCACACCAGGTCAGTAAGTGTCCTTTAACAGGCCATATTACTTTTTCATACAGATGTCTTGAGCTCTGTATCCTGTCATATCCGTACCCTGTCAGCTGCTATTGGCACTTGATTATCACCTTTCAGAGACTGTTGACAGTATGTGCTAGCTTTTTCATGAAGCGTGAATCTGTTCCATTTTATTTTAACAACCCATGTTCCTGTTTGAATTTGAACTCAACATGGCCACTGCCGCCACTGCTTTGCAGGCCTGCAGTGTCACGATATGAAGTTAAGCTGAAGTAATTTGAAGGTTTTCTTCTAACTCGTATCTACAAAGTAATGCGTTTTTTGTTTCCTAAACATCTGTTTTCTTGTCTATTCAGTATACGTAATTGTTCAAATGCTGCATGCCGTCATAAAGTTGAGCTTAGCTTCCAAAGCCATCCTGCTATACAACACATTACTATTGTTCTGTGTTTTGGAGCATTTTCTGCTCAAACTGTTTTTAGGTAGGTGTTAACACATGCAGACAATGCTGCACTGCAGAAAAAAAACAAATCTTAAAATAGCTGTAACACACAAGCCTCTCCATATGAAATTTAGTGTAGTGCAGGTGTCACTTTTCACTGTAAGCCAACGCCACACGAATGCTACACACACTGCCAGAACCAGACTCCAGCCAAACATACACCTACACTGCGTGTCCAACGCTTGTGTGCCCTTCTGGTCCGGTATCAGTCTCTGCTCTCACATACGTGTGTTCTCTGTCCAGGTCCCGGGTCCTATAATGTGTTTGAGCATGGTTTAGCTCGAGAGAGTTTTAAAAAGGCGCTTTTAGAGCGAACCAGGAAAGGAGGCTTTGGCTCGTGTGCTGAACGCAGCTCTTTCTTTCACAACAAGGAATCGATACAGGCCCCGAGTCCAGGGCAGTACCAGGTAGAGTGATTCATTTATGCCTTCTGTCTCTCTCAATTTGTCTCAAATTGAAGACATACTTTATGAACGCATACTAATTAGGCTGAAATAAGGTTCTGCTGCTATTTCAGCTCTGCATAAAACTTAAAAGAAGTCTCTTCATTAGAATTCTGTATGTTTGTTCTCAGACAGAAACAAAGACAGAGGAGCCATACAAGAAGCAACGAACAGCAGTTTTCAAATCAACCACCGAACGTCTGGCGTTATCTCTGCCAGCTAAAGTAAGTCCCCTCTGTCACTCCCTCTGTCTCTTTGTCTTTATCTCCGTCTCCCACATCATCTACACACCATGTGACTGGTGTAAAGCGGGTCAAAGCTACTCACCACACGAGTCTAAGATGAATTATAACAGCAGTACATGCCAGGTTTATACTTTCATAAATGGGCCATCACAGCAGTAGCATCTGACCCACTATGCCAGGGGTCCTATTTTCCAGCAGTTAATTTTCTTTGACTGCCTCCTTTCTCTTCCTCCTCATGCTCAGCAATGCTGAAGAAAACACGTCACAGTTTGTTATAATTCATTTCTTGTCCTTTTACATTGTTCATCTTCTTTGCTGTGATTTTTCTCCTTCCCGTTCCCCAGCTTTCCTGATTTTATTGTCATCCAACTGATATTTTTATATCTGTGCACATACTGGTGTTACAGTACGTCATAGGAAGTGGAGGCTGTAAATGGGTAACGAAAGCGAGACCCCTTTGCCCTGAACCACACAGTGTGGTGTTTACTAGCATATAAATAATGTGCTAATGAAGAAACAGCTGGATGGAAGGGTTAGCAATATCGTCTTACAGACTGTAGTGCTGAAAAAATGTTCTCTGAGAAAATTATGTAAATGCATAACTAAAGTGTGGGCTATGCCATTTTAATATTCAAGATACACAATTTGTATTCTCAAGTACCCTTCTGGGCACCAGCTGGTGTTTACTCTGATTAACTCCAAAGGTTAGAAGTGTTATCTAAATCTTAAGGCAAAGGTCTTCAGAATTGATCTTAACACTGTAAACTGTTCTGCTCTCTAGAAAGAGTGTAAATGATAATTTATTTCTTCTCCTTATCATAGTGTTAAGGTTTTTGTCTTTTATGCATGTATTATGTTTCAGTTATCTACTACTAATGTAACTAACTTTCTTGTTTCAAACAAACCTACAATATCTCAACACAGTATATGATGTTTACAGTACTTGCATCTTGTATTCATGCTCACATGAGCGTGATGCCACAGCATGTGTACATGTAAAATACTGACCACAAGTAGAGGAACGTGTACAAGTGGACAAGGAATTAGCTTTCCACAGGCAAAAGCTGGCCGGGGAAACTGGATGCCTTTAATCCTTTACTAAAGTGATCATCATATAGAATGAATTTCAGCAGTATATTTTTATCCTCTGCAGCCTTGAATGACCTGAAATGAACTTTCAGATTGCTGCATTATTTTCCAGGTTTTATAAACAGTAGAGCATGTAGGTGGGAAACTAGACCTTGTTACGTCTCACACATGCAAGTTTAGACACAGATTCCTACTGATTTTCAGTCCTGCTGTGCGATTTACACCTAGGACACACACTAAATGCAGTTAACTCCTTGGCTGAGCATGAACCCAGCAGGACTCTGGGAATGGGCTCCTGCTACAGGTGACACGGGGGACATGTCATTACATACACTTGCCTCTGTTTGGAACATTATAAGATTATGTTGTACATAAATAATCTCCCTCAGAGTGGTCAGCCTCACTTTACTCCACCCTGCTGTTCCCAGAATAGCAGAAATGAGTAGTCATAGAATAGGAATGTGCTCCATAATGTCCACACTTTCAGTATTTGTTATGGAAGTTTGGATAAACACAGTCATTAAATTGTGTATATTCATACAATTGCATTATTGTTGTTTTTATGTGATTTATACATTCAGATAATGTGTATCAGTCACATTTTATTGCATTCTGCAAATGAATTTTAAGCCAGTGTGATGAGTCTCATTAGAAAGCGGAGAATGATCTGTTAAGAATTCTGGTGCTGATTGCCTGTATAATAGTTTGAACCTCGTATATCTGTCTGCACTGTTTTCCATTTTTCATAACAATGGCTCTGTGTAGTTTTCCGTATACGGTCCCAGCCCGAAAACCAGCCGGCTCACGGCAGCCGCGATAATGTGTGTGTTCTCACGTTGTTATGCACAGCCTGTTGTGGCTGTGGCCGCTGGAGGTCCGCGGGTTCAAGTGAGCAGCGGTAGACTTTCATTACGCGCTGGACACACAGTGTTTAACAATGGCTTTAACCCCGTTCTGTTCCCAGTTAACGGCACCTTCAGCTCGGTTGTGTGTTCTCATAGGCATAATTGGCTGTGTTTGCAAGCAGGGAGCCGTCAAGGTCAGATAAAAAAAAGGGGGGGTGCAGGCGCCACATGTCATGGAGGTAACACATGCCTGTCTGCCACCCACCTTGGCCAAGCAGCAGGGTTAGTGCTGATAGGGACTGCAGTGTGCACGTTAGACTTTCCAAATTGGGAGGAAAAAATTACAGACACAAAAATCCCCAAATGCTCATTGGACCCAACTTTTTTTATTTCATTTTTTTGTTTTTTCCTCTGGACTCTACTTTAAAGACACAAGATTAGGCTCATATTCACTTCCTCTTTTCATCTTTCTGCTTCCCCGCTTTTCCCGAGTGCTCTGCAGAGAAGATCTGAGGCCACGTCTAATGGCTCCACACAGCGCCTCCTTTATGACCAGTTAATGAAAAATCACCCGGGGACGTCTTAGCTGTGACAGTTAGCCACACGCTACGCTTCAGCCCAGACTGCATCCCTGGAAACCGCCCCCCACTGTCACGGATATTAAAAGAGTCTAATCAGGAAACAATCGCAATCATCAGCAGCGAGTGGGACAGGAACATGTATTTCTTTAAAATATTAGTTTGAGCTTTTGAGAGTTGCCTTCTATACCTCAACTTATGTTGTTTGTGCAAGTGTTCAGTCAACAGGTTTGTTGTTCTGATCCGATTCTTGAGCACTATCCTCTCTTCTGATGAAGAAGATTTTCCAGGTTATTAGTTTCTCGTTGTTTTGTTTTAAGCAAAGTCCAGTTAATTCACTTGCAGTTTATTTTATGACACTGCAAAATTTATTTTTTCTGTTTACCTTTCAAATCCACCTTTTTATAAGAGCTTAAATCCCAAACAGAGGTTAAATAGACATTGAATAACAAGCGTGGAATGATTTGTTTAGGTGGATTTTCTTATCGTGCCGTGTGTCCTCATTCAAAGGATGCTAGCACGTCTTGACAGTCCAAATCGAACAAACCTCAACTAGTTCAAATATTGGGAGCCATGTCAGATCTGTACTTCAGCTGAAGGTCTGGATCTGATAAGAGTTGATTACCTGTCTGTGCAGAAGAAAGAATCACACATGCTGTTGAAAAATGACAGCTTTGAAAGGAGAGATGATTATGAGTCGAGCAAAGACAGTTTGCTTTTCTGTTGCTTCTAATCCCGGGCCTTTTCAAGTAGTATTTCTCTTGATCCCTGTTCTGCTTTCTATTATTTTGTTCTCATCTTTTTCTGCCCCTCTTTTCCTCCTCTCGCACTTTCATTTTCCTTCCTAATCCACTTTCCACATTCCCCCTTCCCCATCCTTTGCATTCCTCTGTGATAATGACCTTCTTTTGCAGAGGTCGTGGGAGACCTCCAGGCAGCGTTGAGAAAGAATAAGTGTGGAATTTATTTGGACCTATGTTTTATCCTGAGGCAGTGGAAATTCTCTCTCTTCTACAGATCAATGAAACACTGGCCAGCACAGTGACATGGGGAGTTTGTGTCTGTCAGTTCCTTTCTTTTGTCATCGCTTTAATTTTTTAATGTTGCCGGTGATGCTGAGATTAACAGACATCCTGATGCATGTTAATGTTGCAGGTGTGTCCTGACTATAGCTACCAGATACACTTTGACACCTGTCCAGAACCAATCCTAGAAGGCACATTCTGTTTTGTCCACCTCTGCAGTGTGAACATGGTGCTGCATTTGTAAGTGAATGTGGATGGTGCCTTGACTTTTGACAGTGAGAGTAGCACAGTGCTGGACTAGCCCAGCCCCAGTGTTAATTGTTATTCCTGTGAGAAGCCGTAGCATCCAGGAAAGAAATAGGTTTCATGACCCAGTGCGACTCTAGCAATCAGGTAAGGCTTTTCAACGATGTTAATGGAATCAGCATATGAGGTCGAGGTGCTCGACATCCAATCTGCTGGACTGGAGAAGGGCTCTCTGTTGGTGGGATGACTCGGGTGCAGGTATGGAACTAGAGGTTCCATTAAGTGCTTTTTGTTAATATGTTTGCTTATTGTGAAGTTTGCTGTGGGTCTCCTTGGAACAGGACAGTGAGGTGAGCACACGTGCTGGATTCAGGATCTAGCAGTGTTTACATGGCTGGAATGGCAAGATGGTGGTTTCTGGTAAATGTTGGTGCCAGTTTCTAAAACAAACACATCATTGAACAAAGGAAAAGTTGTACTATCACAACACTGAGGGCTTGTTGTCCAGGACAAGGAGCAGAGCCCTGCCTGTCCTCTTATGAAACACCTTGCTTGTATAGTATGTCATGCCTCATTGTCTTGTTCTCATTGCTTGTCCCGCTCACTAAGTTCTAGATATTCAAGAGTTACGTAATAGACTGGGGACTTGCAGAGCAGAGGGGATGGGGATACTCAGGTCCCAGGGCAGGCAAAGTCAGCTCCACGCTGACAATAACAGAACAAAGGCACAATGCAGACTGGAGAGTCAAGCAAATAACAATGTGGCAGGGAGGCCGGGCTTGTCGAGTAGGCCCTCCACTGGTTGCCACTTGGCCTGATTACCTGAGACCAAAGGAGCTGCCAGGCAGAAACCTGTCTCAATAGGTGAGGAGAAGAGGATGTAAACATAACGAAAACAGGCGACTCAGAACAGAGAGATGTGACCAGTCCAGTGTATGTTCCTGTTCCACACACAGGGATGGCTCCTCTCTAACGCACACTTCAGTTATCTTCCAGTTGTTCAGTTGGTTAATGATTGTAGCATATCAGTATTTAAAACCTATACATTGAGGGTTTTTGCATGTTCCTGCCTTTGTTGTTACCAGTGCTGCTCTATTGAAGGATGTATGGGTATGTGATGATAGCTGACCACCACTATGTGACTGTGACACCCCCCTAGAAACACACAGACAAAATGAGTACATGTAGGCATATTTAGACCTTAAATTTAATTTTTCTTTGGGTTAGATATTTATATGAACATCTAATCAAACACATTGCTTTTATATACAGGATTACCTTGTTTTTATTGTAGAATTCAAACCTTTTTGTTGCATGTTTAAATATTGAAATTCTTTAAATACGCCATAACCTTTTAATAACGGGAGTATTTTTTTAAGGATACAATAGCCAAGTACTTGACAATGTGAATTTCCTATTGAAGCAGGTCTGTTGCTGCTATGCAAGTCATTTGAAATTGACGTAACCAAGCAATAATGTTTCTGCCAGTCAAAGAAATTCCAGTTTATCTGCATTAATATCTGTTACTGTCACAATGAGCAACACTTCATAATTTTGCTTTCTCTATGTAACTGGCTTGATGGAATCAGGCAGACGAGATTAAAATATGGCTTTTATTACATGTAGCAGTGAAACTGATTGGAAGTAGACTTCATTATATTGCACTGCTGAGAAAATAATAATCAAAACAAAACATTCTGTCATTCATAGGACAGCGATCTCTGTAGCTTATGGAGCACACTGATTCCAATGCTAAACTATCAAATAAGATGTTTTAGCTTTCCATTGTACACTTACTTATTCCGGTGCCTGTAGTACAGAAGGTAATGGGACTATATGTATATCAAAGACTCAGCTATCAGTAATGCAGCCTGTGACAACAAGAGACTGTTTTTGTTCCCAGTTGCCTTCATACAAGCCGTACATCGCCAAAAAATCACATGCAGTAGTTCAGCAACACAGACAGACATAATTTATGACGCCTGGTGACAATGCTAGCCAAGGAAAATCTCATTAATGTCAGTGACAAGTAGAGAAACACTGTAATGTTGTTGGAATAGGATCCCATACACAATGGAGATGAGAAAGCACGCAGAGGTGAAAATGGATGGAGGAAGCAGGAGGAAATGAAGGGAAGGCAACGTAAATTAGGGTGTGAGGTGCTGTATAGAGAGTGTAATTATCTGTCCTATTAGCCCTGGCACATAATTAGAGTCTCTGCTAAACATGCATCTACACCGCAAACACAGCGCTACTAGAAGTAAAACAGATATTGTTCAGCATAGACACATTTTCTTGTATCAAGCAAAGAAATCCACGGCTGGTAAATTTAGTTTGGTGGGAATTCTTAACGCTAACATTAAAGTCAAACCCCTGAAAGACCGTAATGGAGCTTATCTTAATGGCTTTACTCCCAGATAAGATGTAGGATAGACTTTCTTAACAGGAGAGTCTGGTTTCTGATGGAGCTAAAATCTATCCCTTAATTGAAGACAAATAATTAACCACTATAAAATTTAGGAAATGGGTCAAGACTAATGCGTAACTGTATTTTTGTGTTTGTGAGACAATAGGATTGTTCACATTATGGTGTGTTTGCCTGTTGTGCAGAACAAACTACCGTTCTCTCAGTAGAAAAACGAAAAGCATCAGGTTTTTTCTTCTAATAAGACCAGACAGAAGTAGAGGAACAAACTTTAATTAAGCTTGCCACTAGTTTTATTTTATTCAGTATTACCTAAGTTGCTTGGTTTGCTTTGTTTTCTTAAATGAGAATACTGGTGCAAAACTTTGTATTCTCCTAAAATTCATATTTTCTGCAAGGTGTGAAACTGAATCCCCCCTCACACGCCCCACTCTGTAGAGAAGAGGAGGTCGAAAGCCGTGCTGTAAATGGAGAATAAAGAGGGCAACACTAAGCAGTGAACAGAAGGTACGAGGATGAAAGAAAGACAGGAGTGATTAGAAGGGAGACTTTGCTGTCTGTGGCTCCAGAGAAAGAGGATAAATAAATAAATGCCGTGCCAGCCAGACAAAGAGAATGACAGAGCATGGAAGGAGCCGAATGCCACGGGCAAGATATGGTTGAAGAATGCGCAGTAGGAAAATATGCACAGGCCGAGAGTTTGTCACTTATTGACTTTTTGTCTGTGTTTCATTGCGTTTTTATATTATTTCCATGGACAGCTAATGACATGTCACGGTGCAGCCTCTATTTATGGGAGACAAGGGAGTCGGTGACGAAAGAAAAGAACAAAAACAGGAAAATGGAGTTAGAGATTTGATATGGATTTTACTGTCAGCTGTCAGGGTAACGATGATGATGTGGGTCCCAGTGAGAATTCAAGCTCGGTCTCACACACACACACACACACACACACACACACACACACACACACACACACACACACACACACTGAGGAAGCGCTCCACTTTCAATGTGCCCATAAACAGTAACGCTCATAATTATGCAGTACACTAGACGCATGCATCCACTTGCATATAAATGCTGAAGTACCACACAGCAGACACATAAATGCACAATTAAGTGAGGAGAAGTGTTTAGTGACACTTCCGCCCTGAGGCTCCAGTAGTAGCGCTCCCATCATGCTTTGCTCAGTCGTCTGCTGAACAATTCATAACTGTGATAGGAAGAAGGCAGCGAGCGCGGCGGGAGTGTGGTGGTTGTCGTGTGGGGGCTGCAGAGGCGCGGTGCTGTCACGCTGTATTGACTAGTCTTTCTGAGAAGCGCTTTTTACTCCGTTTTTCTGTCTGCGTTCCTCCTTCACCTTGCCCACTTCCTTTCATTCGCTCTCAGCTCTAAACAAAGGGAAAAGGGAAAACGGCGTGCAGCGACACTGATTTTGTCAGACTGCCAGAGGAACTCCGCTCAGCTGATTGACCCCTGCCTGTCCACTCACGTCACAGCCAGGTGGTACTTGCCTTGATTTGACCCCTGCGAGTCAAAACAGAAGCAACACAGCCTCCTGCTGGCTTTGCAGAATAAAAGTAACAATACCGCACAGTGAAGCAGGTTTAAGTAATACTGTACATCTGTGAGTTTGTAGATTAAGTGCGTCGGGCAGTCTCCTGCATACTGACCTGACCTAACCGAACTGTTTCTCTCCATATGTCCAGGTTTTAGACTTAAAAGGTGAATCAGAAGAGTCCCCCAGATACAAACCAGTGAACAAATATCCTTTACAACAGAATGTTATCTGTGAAACAGCCTTATCTTCTCCACCTCTGAATAGATTTTCCATTTTTAGTAAAAGAAGAGAGGGTGGAGTAAAAGCTGCCGGACCACTGCTTTAGCCTGGTCGACTGTCTCTTCGACTTATTATTTGTGGAGGATTTGAGGCCATTGTCTGCTTCTAATTGCCTCGGTCTGGGCTTTTATTCCATTTTCCTGCTATACTTTTCAGCTAAATTGGTTTTAAATCATCATCCATTTAAAGATGTGCGAGTGTCTGACTGGTCAAAGAAAACTCAGTAATTCAAACAGTCTGCTGGATCTGAGCGAAGTCTGATCTTTAGATCATGTGTTGACCTGAACTAACAAAGATGGAAGGAAAAGCTGTGTGGTAGAGAATCAACAGACTTGCTGTATACAAGTACAAGAGCACCAGGTTGGAGTTCTTCCAACAACTTCTTTTGGCTCCGGTGAACTGACTCAATGAATCATACAATAGTACTACTGTACTCACCAACAACGTACTACAACAACTATTCTCTCTCGCCCACATTCATTCATTCATTCCAGTGGAAATCAGAAGAAGCAGCTACTGAGTTAGCATGTCCGTCTGATTAAACCTTAATTCTTAATAATACCTTAATAATAGACTGTGTTGCAAAACGTTTACCAAGGATTTTTATTCTTCTTTATAAACCACAACATTGTCAGTCAAGGAGAAAAGTGCTGTCAGCTCAAGAATAGTGTAAATACTTGCTAAACTGTCTGATGCTCAGTTGTCTCATCCTTGCTTTAAAATGTCCTGTTTTACGTGACATCTTGCAGTAACACTGGTACGCCATTTCACTGTGTATTGGGTGTGTGGAACTGAATATTAAAGACAAATAATAGCGGCGCACGTGTAGACAGTAAAAGGAGAGGGTGTCGAAATGGGGACGATCGCGCGAAGAACAGAGGAAAACGCGGTAAAAAAGAGGCAGGAGAACAAGTGTGTCTTAAAAATGGTGTGATAGGGCACAGATGGAGAACTTGTCTGTGTAGCACTTTCAGATTTTATGATGTGTGGATGCTCTCTAAGTTATTGCTTGGAGGAAAAGATCACAAACACTGAGTGAAAGTCTTTCCCTCTCGTTCCCTCTCTTGCTGTGAAGTCCTGGTTATTGTTATCTCCCTGCTGTCTTGCCGTTACAAAAGAAGTGAACTGAAAAACAGCCCTTTCCTGAAAAACAGCCGTGACACAAAATAAGATGTTTTACAAGTGATGGGGGATAAACACTACACGATTTTAGCTTTTCTTTATACTCACTTTATGCTTGTTCATGCTTGTGCTAATGAGAAGAGAGAATAGGAAATTATTATTATTATTTATTATTATTATTATTAAATGCACCTTGAGCTCATACATCATATAATAACTGTAAAAACGATTTCATACCAGCGTATAAACAGCAAAATAACAGCATTTTGTCTTTTTGTGGCAACTTGGCTTTTTTTTTCTTGTGAAGCTCATCTTCTCCAACCTGAACCTGCTAAAATCTGGCAGTGTTTGGCAACACAGTTAGTGGCAGTAACACTAAGGAACTGTGTTAACAACAAGGTGACTGCAAACGCAAAGGTCCTATTATAAAACTCTGCGGGTTACGTCAGTCTTCCTCCGCTCCTCTCGTTCTTTCCGCTGATCCTCGCCCTCTCCTCGAGGATGAAGCCGGCGCGCGGCAAACATCTGCGTCCAGCGCGTGCGCGCGCATTTCTAAATGTGCGTCTCCCTGTCCAGAGTGTGGGCACCAGCTGTGGCCGGCAGCTGTGTGTGCCGTGCGGCGTGTGCGTGCATGTGCAGGTGCGTGCACGGGCCCATTGTGGGGAGCAGCTGTGTGGTTTGGGTGTGTTTGGTTATGGACAGCTGTTTAGTAGCAGGTGAGGATTTTAGGAGCCAAGCCGACAGCGAGCCAGGCACGCAGCCAGGGGCACAACAGCGGAAGCCAAGTCTAGTAAGACGCAGGGAGGTTCTGCACCGCGCGTTTACGCAGCCTGGCCTTCTGGACCTCTGCTGGATGGCTGGTGCTTCAGGACAGCTCCATCTGCAGGTGTCACCTCCCTACATGCCAAATGTATACACAGCTCACTGGTTACTACATTAATCAGTCAAAGGGAGACGCTCAAAGACACGACACGAACGTTAGGAGAAAATGGGGAAGGAATAAAATTAAAGACAGGAGGAAACAAGATATACCAGACTAGAAAAGAGCAAAACTGTAGCTGTCAGCAAATACTTGGAGTAACCGTGGCATATAAAGTGTGACTGGAAGTGAATGGGACCCATATGGTTTCCCTCTGTCATTCCAGCTATATTGACGACCTGTCTTAAACCTCATTAAGGCCTTATGACACCAGCCATACCTCTACAACTAAAATCAGACAGATGGTTATCAGGCTCCATGATGAGACACCAGCTGTGCTTATGGAAGTCTATCAGAGTCAATTCTAGGACGAACAAGCAAACAAATGCGTTTAAATACTGAGGCTACACTGTGGTACAAGCAACACAAGTGCACGAAAAATGATGCGGCTAAACAAATGTTAAAAGTGAAAAGTACAGGTACAAGCGTTTTTAAAAGCTCCGCTGGTTGTAACGCTGCATTCTCTGGAAAAGTGTAGGGAAAATATCCGAAAGAGGCAGTTAGTGATAAATGATGAATATTTTATGCTGTAGGGAACAGAAGCCATATTCTCTGGTGTCTTTTATTAGCTTCCAAAATGTTCATTTTATTAAAGAGACAGGCCTAAACAAGTAAGACTTTATATATAAATACTATCCTGTGCTTTGTCTGCTTCAGCATTCACCTTTGTACATGTTTGTTTGCTTTGATCACTTCCAGTTTATGACACATTTTAAAACAAAGTAACATATCACTTGTTAGTGCCTCACAGGAACCACTTTGCCTGTAAAAAGACACAGATACGTCTTAACTGGTTCAGAGGCAGCAAAGATTTTCATCAGAGCTATTCATTATCTCTGTGGCAGTGAACGCCGTAGTCAAAGCTTCTGAACAGGAACTGCTTGTGTGTTTTTCAAGTAGAAATAACATTAGATTAGACAAAGTTAGAAAAGTTAGGTCTGCAGACGTTATCAGAACATAACATTCATAACGTCAGGCTTCAACTTTTAACCTGAGAGGATAAAGTGACTCAGCGCTGATCCTGACAATGCACTGCGTGTGTGTGGGATACAGTATGTAGTTGTGTCTGTAAGACCCCCCCATCACACACACACACACACACACACACACACACACACACACACACACACACACACACACACACACACACACACACACACACACACACACACACACACACACACACACACAAATAGAGACTTTAAAACAACAGCATTGCAGTATGAGGCTGTTGCTTCAGTTTAAGGACTGTTGTGGTTAATGTTAATGTAGTTAACACCAGTAATCAGGTTTGTTTACAGTCGGACTGAAAATCAAATTAAACCATAAATTAAATCATTTTTAATAGGTTCTGTGAAGGACATCTGTGTTTTCACCAATGCATGATGTGCTCAGTTCAGCCTTCAGGTCTCTCAAATGTAATTACAAACGCTTTGATTTACCTGCTCCAAGGGCAGAGACAGTTTTGGATTCAGGGACACCATAGTAAATACTGTAATCTGCACAAAAGTGGAAAAATTAGTTTTGCAGCTTTATTGTGCCTGGACAAGGTTGTGTTTCTAAATTGTGTTGTCATGTGTTGAACCTGTGAAGCACGGTTTAACATAAGTGGGGACTTATTGTGGATTTTGATCTGGATTCATGGTTACAATAAGATGAGGTCTGAAAGTGGGAAACAACAAAAAAAATATCATATTCTGGACATACAGAACTGAATGTACTCAGTGCATGTGCACTGCATTACCTACTTTAATATTTACCTTTTCCCTATTTGTTTTCCTTGATCTCATGCATTAGCAGTTTCTTTTCACACTCTCCAGCAGGACCATGACTTCACATTCAGTACAGCTTAATGTCAGGGTTTTTACATTAATTTTAAATTCCTTTAGGTCACGGCTGACAATGCGTCACGGTGCTAGCATCATATCAATAGTCAATTTATGTTAGTGACCGCCTGCCTTCACATAAACGTGTGTGGGGTCCCACATATGTACAGGATGACTAGTTTTCAGCCAGAAATGTCCCTTCGTGTGTATCTGTGTGTAACACATACTGTAGATAAGTATTGAGCTGTCTAAATGTCAGGGCTGTGTAATTAAAGTTAATGTGAGTGCTGTCAATAGGTGATGATTACTACTGGGACCAGTGGTTTGCTTCACATTTAACTATAATTAGGGGCCATACGGCTCCTCGACAGGTGTGTGTGTGCACATTATGTTGCAGAGCTTGGAGGATGATTGGTTCGCACAGTCAGATACATCTGTGACAGATGCATGCCTACAGATGACACACGTTTTCATCACCTTCATCATCCACTCTTCCCAGCATCACACAGAATAGACTGACTACAGTATCCGTGTGTGTGAGCTTGTATTGTTGTGTACATGTTGGTCTTGTGTCCTTTTCCTCCCACTGTGCCTATAATGAAACGCTAAATGTCCTGGGTTAGCAGTGATTAAAGATGGACAATACCTAGGAGGAGAAGGAGACAACAGCGGCTGGGAAATGACAGTTTGAGGTAAATGACAGCAGGGCTATGTTTAGGATAAATGGATCGTGCAGCTATATTCAGCCTTCGTCATCTATTATTCAGACCTACCGACAAACCTCGTGTAACTCGGATGCTTCTGCAGCGGTGGAAGTTTCCAGCCACATGACATGATTCGCCCATTTTCCCAAACAACCAAGATACATTACATCAGTGGGGTGCATCTATGAATTGGCTCATAATTATCAGCCTTGCAATAATGACTGCAAGTATAATGTCCTTCATAACAAGGCTGGTAGTAATCTGATTTAACTTATGATATGGTGCCCGTGTTCCCATGATGTTTCCCGGCTCTGTGAAGAAGCAGCTTAATGACAGCTGTGTGTGTGTGTGTGTGTGTGTGTGTGTGTGTGTGTGTGTGTGTGTGTGTGTGTGTGTGTGTGTGTGTGTGTGTGTGTGTGTGTGTGTGTGTGTGTGTGTGTGTGTGTGTGTGTGTGTGTGTGTGCGTGTGTCCGCTGCATTTGCATGCGGATGATATGACACGTACTGTATGTCCTTTCGTCTGTATGCTGATATTCATGCATGAACGTGTCTGCATGGGTGATATGGTAACAAGTCTGTCAGTGTGTTGTGATAACAGATGGATGAATGGGTCATTTGTTATTTATAATGAGTGGTGTGTATGTGTGTGTCTGTGTACTACCACAGACTGTGTGTCAGTTGTGTAGTATAATAAGGGGACCCCAGAAATGCCAGATTTTGTGTATGTGATATTGTGTGTTACATTGTAAGACATTTTCATTGCCAGCTGCGCAAGGTCACATTGTTTGCTTTGCCATCAGTCAGTTGTTTCATCAGATTTAGAAATGTTTTTAACCTGAGTTTCTTTCTTGGCATTGGTAATGTTTTATTTTTTAAACATTGTGACAATTATTATATTATTATATACACCAAAGCTGTGGCCACCACACCCTTCATCCATGAATCCAGGGTTCTGCTCTTCTCTCCCCTGCAGGATTCACCTCCACCGAACAGTTACAGTGTGAGTCAGACATTTGAAAAGGCTAACGGTGGCGCTCATTCAGAACCGAGGAGTGAAGGAGCTAAGAAAAGACAGAGCTGCTTCCTGTCTGCTGCACCACGACCTACTTCCTTTCTGCAATGTGACCCCAACGTGCCAGGTATTACAAACACAACATGTCCTGAGCAGTGGAGTCTGGTCTGGTCTGGTCTGGTCTGGTCTGGTCTGGTCTGGTCTGGTCTAGTCTAGTCTAGTCTGTTCGCGTAGCCATTAACTCTGCTGTCGGTCTAAATGCTAAACGTTTGGCAACTATACAGATTCACCCCTTTGCCATCATGCAGTCCAATTAGGAGGCTCTCTGTGGGCATATAACCTGATATTTACCCCAATTACGTTCCCATTGAAAAATGTTGTTTCAAAATTGATAGATTCATGACTTACTTAGATAATTTATGACTAGCCCCATTTCACCAAGGGACACAACCTGTGAGGCCCCCGAACCGTTTAACCAAAATCCAATTTGCATATAGATAGATGGGACTGTTTGCAGCGTTTCTTCTTTGTGCACTCACACACACTAAATCAGATATAGAGACACAGGCATATGGACAGCCCGTCACACACATGGCTTCGCACTATAAGATGCACACATTGACACATACATACAGTCCCATAATAAATTTTCATGAACATTAGAAAAAAATTATAATTGTCACCATGCTGGGTCCCTGCGAAGGTGGTTTTAATATGTAACAATCTTATTTTTGTTTGTGTGTAGCCTGGAAAGACTAGTTTTCTCTATTCTAATGATTCTAAAGTTAAAGTTAAAACATTTAAAAGCAATATTCACATTCATAACAGGGACAAACAGTATTAAAACTCTTGTTTCACTGTTAATGCATATAAAAGTATGTGTGTGTGCGTGAGTGTGTGCGTGTGCATGTGCGTGATGATGTTGTCATTGTAACGTCTGTGGAGACAAGACTGAGCAGAAAGACACAGACATTCATCCAAACTGTTTTAACTTTAGTTAAACACTTAGTGTCCAGCAGATACATAATAAGGATGTAATATAAAAGTAAAATTGTTAAAAAATTACAACAGTAATGGCAGGTACATTATTAGCTGGCATTGAAAAAACCTTCAACATATTTAAAATAGAAGTATTGATGATTAAAATACTATAAATATCACTGATCCTACAATTTCCAGCAATTTATGTAATCTTCTATCACCAAGGTTACAGTAAGCAGTGCTTAAGCTAATTAACTCAACATAATGAATAAACAAAACTTGTTAGTAAGGATACACTAGTCTTCCTTAAGCCTGCCTAATGCAGCTAAATATCAAATGGCGTATTTGAAGCTTAGGTGTGGATTATGGTGATGATGTGCTTTTATTAGGCCCTGGTCAGTACGACCCCCGCGTCAACTCCCTCCCTCAGATGGCTCTGATCTGCTCCAGAGAAGATCGATTTAAGGTCTCCATGAGTGTCAACCCCGGACCAGGCGCCTATCAGGTGAGGATGCTGAAGTTGCATTTCACCTGTGTGAAGCGCTTTACCTGCCGTCTTCCTCTGCAGTAATAGCGCATTCAGAGATGTTACAATGAATACAAGCGTGCTGCAACATGAGAACGTAGTTCCTGCTGGTGTGGTTGGTGCATGAGCGGCCACAAATAAACTGTACGTTTGCTATCTCATATTGTAATCATATGAGAACCGCTCATGTTTCTATCTCTGACCTTGGGACGTGCAGATAGAATTGATTACTCTGTAAAGAAATCCAGTGGATTCCTGTGGTTTCACCCAATCTGTGTTTCTCCTCTGGTGCAACATGAGGCTGGATGATTCGGCTTCCTGTCCAAGAAAGCTTTTCACTTTATGGGAAGATGTGCTCTTAATTGACTTGCCTGATTAGATTCAAGTGGTAAAAGTGAGTGCAGTTTTATTAAGTCTCATATTGTTTGCTGCAGCCTCCTCAGACAGTGATAAATGTGCTTTATGGTTGAAGCAAGAGTTGTAAAGAAAGCTCACCAGAACCTGATCTGCCCCATGTCACTACGGTGCCGTCATGGTGAATGTGTACATATGTGAGAGATGATTGAACATCAAAGACCAAACCACAGAGTTGGGGTTAAATCTCACTGCACAGTTCGCGGTCATGTCCATGGTTGCAGTGTTATTACAGAGCTCTCTCTTTTCTGCCTGTTGTCTTTGTGTGGACCTGTCTCCCCATTTCTTTCCCCTCTTCTCTCCTGTGATTTGCTATTGTTGCCTTTCTCCTCACTGCTTTGCCTGTGTTTACCCTTATTCCTTGTCGCCTGTTCTGGCCAATTCCTTTTGGTCATTTATCAAACACTGGAGCCGTTTGGATCCTAATGAATTCAGGTACATTAGAATTACTGGGCTGGCATCACAATGAACCTGGATCAGGTGTTGCTGACAGTCAGTTACTGTAAATTCTGGTGTTATCCTCTGATCCTTTTGTACATGCTGCACCTTTATACAGTATAGTGTATTTTAAATTTACACAACCTAAAAATTATCAGCATCATAAGGACTGTTTATTTTCTTGGATCAGACTAAATTAGTTTTTGCAGGGTGTACTTCATAAACTACCAGCTGAATGTGTATCAGCTTAAGCTCATGCTTACTGTACCAGCAATCTCCAGCTTCCTGTATAGATGGATGCTCGTCATCACCATATGTTCAGCTATTCTCTCCCCCACCACTCTCATATTCTGCCTCTCCTCTCAATATAGGTTGTACAGTATGTACTTGCATCGTGCAATGAGTATAAAGATTGTATTCTATTCATGAGGCTATTTTAACCACACTTTGCAGCTGTGCAGGTGATTAAACATGATTTTGATCAGAACTTCAAAAGCTGCTCTTTACCGGCTGTCAGCTAATAATCAGGCTGCGATACGACTGATCTGTGGACAGATCAATTGGCCCTGGGTACAGCTCTATTGACTCCACTGGCCTCTTTGTGCTCCGGTTTCCTCCAAAGACATGCAAGTCAGTTGATTATTACAGTAAAAGGAGTTTGTCCAGCCTCTATCAGCAGGATACGTCAGGGTCACGTATAAATCCTGCAGAAAGGAGTATCCTGAGTCACGCCCCAACCCCCAACTCGCTTGGATTCCTCTTTTTCTATGCAGTTGGGTAGTGTCCTTTCATCATCAGCCTTTCCCTGCCTGATAAACACCCACACTTCTCACTCTCCACACCTCCAGTTTGTATGCAGGCTTTGTTTTTTAATTCAGTCTCGAGTTGAAACGGAGATTACCCCAGCGACATCATATGAATAATTTTCTCAAACCTTATAAAGCTCCCTCCAGAGCCACTTGGGACATCATTCAACACTTTTCACAGGCTGAGTAGTACTTCTCATGATGATTAGACTAAGCCTGGTGCGTGAAATTGGTAGAATGCACCTCTTTAAACAAATACACACGCTTCATGCCAACTGTGCACGTTTTATTATTAAAATGTATCATTAAAGATTTAAGTCAATATCAGCAACATTTACAACAGGGCTTTCATATCTACATTCACAAATATTTTGCTGCAGAATCTTTTTTTTATTTTAAATCTCTTTGTGACTAAAGTCCAGATGTTTATAGTATAGATGGGTTTTATATATACAGTGTACTCCTAATGCAGCTATATACACACTCTATTCTCACCCTCCGCGGGTGGTCTCATCCCCTTTCCAAGCTCGGGTCCTCTACCAGAGGCCAGGGAGCTTGAGGGTTCTGCGCAGTATCCTTGCTGTTCCTAGGATTGCACTTTTCTGGACTGAGATTTCGGATGTTTTTCCAGGGATCTGTCGTAGCCACTCCTCCAGTTTGGGGGTCACAGCCCCTAGTGCTCCGATCACCACAGGCACCACTGTGGCCTTCACCTTCCAAGCCTTCTCCAGTTCTTCTCTGAGCCCTTGGTATTTCTCTAGTTTCTCATGTTCCTTTTTCCTGATGTTGCCATCGCTTGGTATTGCACATCCACCACTACGGCTTTCCTCTGCTCTTTATCCACCACCACAATGTCTGGTTGGTTCGCCATTACCATATGTATATATATATATATATATATATATATATATATTATATATATATATATATATATATATATATATATATATATATATATATATATATATATATATCTATATATATATATATACACATACATATATGTATACATATATATATATAGATATATATATATATATATATATACACATATATATATACATATATATATATGTATATGTATATGTATATGTATATATATATATATACACATATACGTATATGTATATGTATATATATATATATATACTGTATATATATATATATACTGTATATATATATATACAGTGTCTATATATATATATGTATATGAGAGAGAGAGAGAGAGAGAGAGAGAGAGAGAGAGAGAGAGAAGAGAGAGAGAGAGAGTATATATAGCAATGTGTGCATCTTATATATATATATATATATATATATATATATATATATATATATATATATATATATTATATATATATATATATATATATATATATATATATATATATATATATATATATATATATATATATATATATATATACACACAACCCTATACACCTGTTATATGCCTTCCTTTATGAGTGAGACAGCTCATGTCTTAATTTAATCATATGAGGTTCAGTGCTTCTTTCAGTAGAACACATGCCTAAGCTCTCGTCTCAGTAATTAGCTGTGTTATTGTGAATCTATACGACACCACAGGCCATACAGAGTTAAGGATAATGTGAAGTCACGCAGTGAGGGAGAGCGTGGACGACAAGCAGACTGAGGGAGCAGGGCGATGTTGATGGGAAAGAGGCAGCAGAGGACAGAGGTCAGACAGAGACAGGAAACGTGGAGGACGAGAAGCAGAGAGGCCGAGACCAGTATGTCTGAAGCCAAGGCTGATGGAAACGTGTGTCCATCCATACATGTTGGTAATGTCACAAAGCCCACTTGAGTGGCACTAAGCCACAGCGAGGCGCCGCTTAGTCTTTCCATTAAATGCACCATGCAAGGTACCACTTAAAGGACGCAGGCCTGATGAGCTTCTCTCACACGTGACCGATCTCATTGGTGGAGCTTCATTTAACAGGGAGACAAGTGTGGAGGGAACACAGTGATATAAAAAGACACGGCGCAGACACCAGGCAGAAACAGATATTAATTAAATGCTGTGATCTCTGCTGATATATAAACCTGCCAAGTGCAGAGCGCACACAGAGCCAAAAAAGGAGAAGCTGGAGTTTATTTGATATTCATTATAAGTCAGAACAGAAGGTGTCCTTAACACAGGTGACATTTCATCAAACCTTCCTCCGGCTTTGCTGCGAATGCCTCCACATGTGCTTCCTCTGTGCGAGACATTTTATACTTCTACTTCCAAGTGTGAAACCCTTTCATTTCCAGTCTTTCTGACAAGGGCAGAGAGGTAATAGTTGTTATTTCAGGTTACTGCATTCACGCTTTCTGTGCGTTTATTACTTTCCTTTATGTATGTGAGCTGTTGCCCCGTGTGTATTCATTTCCATGTGAGAGAAGGCCGACGCACCCGGAGGCAACCCGCAGAACAGAGGCCGCCGTGCCCAACACGAGGCTGCTGTGCCTTTTCTGGAGTTTACTTTTACTGTTGCCTGTGATTCCGATGGATTTGAGTGGTTTACATGCAAAACTCTTGCTCACAATCTGGGAACAAAATAGTTTCCATCTTTTTATTGTAATATAAATGTTAATGAGCCACACATAAGCACACAACTTATTTCGTCTTGTGTCTGGGGGCGCCGCACACAGAACAACGCCAGCACCGGCTAAGTGGCCTGAAGTCTGAAGCAGTAAACCAGCAGAGCTCCATGTGAACCCAGTGCTGGTGGTTCCATACTGTATGTGGTGGACAGCCGGGGCCCTGACTAACCTTTATCAAACCTAACCTGTGGTGAAATAAAGGCATCGCTTGTGTGTGGAACGTGCAAATGTCTGCACCCATAGAGAATCGGCATCTTTTGTTTTGCTGGCATGTCTACATTAGCATATGGGATGCAGCATGTCTCACATAGCGTGTGTGTGTGTTGTGGGAAAGACTTACACACTTCAGCCGTCCTGTGATTGTGTGAAGCGAGTAACAGCATCACCAACTCTCCACATAGATCCCCTCTTTGACCCAGTGAAACATCCCATAAATCCCTCATCATTGCCATGCCGATGGAGTCGTTACTTCCAAGGGCTGTTCCCCATCTCCCCGACCTCTTGGGCAACCCTGAGGGTGACCTGGAGTTGAACCCACAACCCCTTTTTTTTCCATTAGGATCAATATGGAGATCTGAGCGGCTGCGCCTATGTGCCTAAATCCCTGTGTGGCACTCCTGGCATACTGATGGGTGCATGTGCGCTGGGAGGCTGGGGGTTGGATGGTGGGGAGAAACACAGCGACATGCACAAGGTAGATTCCTCAGGCGCTACCTGGGTAACGGGAGCGCTTGATTAATTGCGTGTACAACAAGCATATGTCTGCATGCATGTATGTATGCCTGTATTGTTTTCTGTTTGATTAGATGCATGAGCGAGCGAGAGAGAGAGAGAGAGAGAGAGAGTTTGCTTTCTGAAATTGTTTTAGTGAGGTGAGTTTGAGGTCAGACTTTGAAGCTCACATAGGGTTTCTTCTTTTTTCTTCTTTCGTCTTGTTTTCACGTGCCTTGTAGGCAGGTTTAGCATTTCTGCGTGTTACATGTGAATTCAGGCGCAGTGACACCTGTCTCCAGAGACGCATCGCGAAGAGTTTCTAATGCCTGTGGTTTAAGCTTCCACCCGTGTGCTGGCAGCTGTTAATCGAGGACACGCTCGCTGGTGATACTGTACCGCGTGGTGCTGCAGAGCTCTGCTTTGATGTCACCGCACCGACCGAGTGCCAAACAAGCTATTATGAGAAATAAATCACAGATGTACAATGCGGTTGGACACACTTTCATATCTGCCTGAACTACAGGCGAAGCTATATTGTTCAAAAAGCTCTGCTTTTGCGGCCTGTGCATTTCCTGGGACACACTGCACAGCATTTTGCTTTATTGAGCTGGATCATATAGATTGTCCTGGGGAAACCATTTATGTGGCACTTTATTAGACTGTAAAATGCAGAAACAAGACTGACTGGTGGGAAATGCTGAGACCTGTGGATTAGTCCTGCTTCAAAGTCAAAGGACAATCACCTCTAATGCTGCAGTACGTCGAACTGCTGTGGCTTTCATTCATTCATTCATTCATTCATTCATTCATTCATTCATTCATTCATTCAGTCATGCATTTTTGTTCTTCATTCAAGAGCGTGTACAGGCAAATGTGGCCATGTTTTCTTCCTGTCACTTCTTTCCTGTGTGTGTTTCCGCAGCTGAGTCCAGGAATCATGAGCTCAGTGCTGAAAGGCACCTTTAACGTGACACTGGGCCACCACTGCTCCTCCCGCGTGGCCCCTGCTCCTCCTGCAGCCTACAGAGCCCATAACGCACCCACAGCCTGTATTGCCACCAGCGCTTCCTAGAGCTCTCGTGGGTCAAGGTTTAGAGGTGAGAGGTGAGTGGGCTAGAAGGTCAATTTTAAGGTCATCGCAGTCCAATTCATATTCTTGCAAAAGCTGATTTCCCATGAATATTTATAGCCTCATCTATTTCTGTTGAATGTATAATGCCTCGTCAGTGGAAGTAGTTTCAATGATTGAATTGTAACTTTACCAAGCTTATTAATTAAATAAACATAAGTGTGGTGAGATCTAGATGAACGTACTTATAATATATTGCAATTCAAAATAAAGCTTGAGGGTTTTTCAGACACGCTGGTTTCCTTCTTGACACTTTTAAAGTACAGCAGTCTGTTTTTCTCTCTGTGCGTGTTTGTCTCGGCCCAAAATGGGCTATCGCATTACAACACACAGTAGATCCCTAGAGCTGTTGTTTTAGTCTGCGGTAATCTCCCTTACAGTTAATTTCACAGTTAATTGACTTATTAAAGCAGCTAATAACTTGTGACTTTTTAACTTATAATTGATTGGAGTAAAATAGCAACTCATTTCACTTATTTACTTATTTGTTGTTTCAGGCGGCAGTTTGAAGGAAGCTCTTCATCCAGTGTTCCACAGTAAATGTTACAGGGAACCCTGCTTTCACATCTGATGTCTTCCTTATTGTTTAGTTTTGCTTATGACAGGCTTGAAACGCTGAGTGGGCTGTTTTTGTGGATCAGTCCCTCTGTATAAACGTTTGTTAATCAATAACAATTAAAAAGCTGTTGATGGAAATTCAGTCTTTCAGAACCATGTTAGTCTTTACTGCTCCACACATACTGACTAATGACTGAAGATCTGGGTAAGTGATGGGACAGGATCTCATTCCTTACGTTTGATTTGAACTCAAACAGTCTCGTTTTTTTGGATGACAATAAGCCAAGGCATTAGATAATTAGAAAAATGTTATTAACATTCCTAAAGATTTGAGACCATTATTGCTTAGCATGCATAAAATTTAAGAAGCTATTAATTATGTTGTGTACGATAGTGCTGAGTAGCAGAGAAACAGCTGTGAAAGTCAAGTAGAAGACTCATACTTGTGTTTTCGTGTTAACATAGCATACAACCAAAATGATTACACGACCAAACCAAACATCTGCATGTGAAGGCGCATTGTGCTCATGAATTTTAAGTGTGAGAGCTTCCCTTTGGTAGAATTGAGGCCGTTTTGGCTGTTATGACTGAGCATCCAGGACAGACCTGATGTGAGACCACAGCATGAAATATTAAGCGTACTGTACATGCTCTGATGCTTTGAAACACCTGTAAGATGAGACAGACTAAAGGGAGAGATGTCTCAACCCATATACACAGAGATCCCATACGGTGTGGAACGCAAGGACTAGTGAGTCAGGGTATTTTCAGAGCCCACTGAATTCTCAAGGTCCACCACCGCCAGCTGGGACGTTTGTTTTACACACTGTATCAAGGATGTTGGTGTGAGTTTTGGAAGGTCACTCATGCAACCCAAAACCGTGAAAACAGCCAGGAAAAGATGTAACATAAAAAAAATAGCTGAAGGGTGAATTGAAACAAGCGCGTCACCTTGTACATGCGCTATCAGAGGTATCAGAGCGCGTGGCTGTGATGAGGTGATGCAAGCGGCTCAGAGTGTCAGATAAACCACTTTTACTGGCTGTTACCACTGGAGCGTGGAGGATTTACGCTCCTTTTCCTCCGCCGATCGCCACCATGAATCAACTATTCATGGCTGCGCATGATTGTGTGTTGTGCTCTCAAGCCTTAAAGACAAGAGGAAGGGGCAGCAAGGATCGACAGACAAGCACATATGACACTACGGAGGCAGGTGTTTTTATTAGATGTTGGCTTTTATCTGATCTGAGATGACATTTCTAATGAATCGCCGCCCCCATCCCTCCGCCACGTCCTGGGTAAGAGCGCTTTTAAAACGTGTCCGTCTGAACGTTCAGGGTAGCAGGTTCGTCTGAGCACCATGTCTCTGATTGTTCCTGTGGGCCTTTTAGCCTAATGAGGTGTTTACCCCCTATCATTATTCAGCTGGGAGCAGAGCACAGGGAGAAGACGGACGAGTAAAGGCACGGCGGTTGAGGCAAAATAGAGAGTGGAGCATGGAAAGGGGTTGAGGGAAAAAGATGTTAGAGGATGATGGAGGAAAAAAGGGATTATATATGGGAAGAGGAAAGATCAGAGAGTTGAATGGAAAGGGGAGGCAGAGGAGGAAGGGGAAAGAGCCTGGTGTTATTTATGTCTCCCTCGGCACTCGTCTTTACCTTTTTTTTTTTTTCCCTGCGAGCTGTTTTACATCAGCGATCTAATTAAATCAAATAAATCACAGTACACACACACACACAAGTACGAACACACGGCCACAACAGCCCCTCCTGTTCCTGGGACTGCGAACATCTCCCTGAACCCTCTCCACCCAAGATTGAATAAATCTCGATTATGGTGCATTACACGGCACATCATTCATGTTGTTTATAGGTCTAAAATATGCAAACAGACCAGCAGCATAAAAGTGATCAATGCTCAAATGGGCCCCTTTACTGGTCCGTTGTCATCCCTCACACAGCACCAAACTCTGTCACTTACATGTCTAGTGCAGAAAGAAGACTTATTGTATTGTGTCCTTACATCGTCCCCTCATGATGGCTATTTATATTGTCTGCGAGCCGAGCCTCAGAGAGGCATTTTTATTATCTCATTTACTAAAGCACTGTGTCTCTGCTGTTGAGCCATTATTAAATCTAATTAGCTCTGCCAAACCTTGAAGCCGCCCCTAAGAGATCTCTTGATAATTGTGAAACAGAGGTAAGTTTGTCGTGGTTTTTATTCGGTACAGTGGGACTCTAACACACCAAACACATGCAAACAATAAGCAGCTGCACTTTGTTTCCAGGAAATGGCTGCTTCACACAGATAATTGTTTTGGCATATGTTGTATAAATATGATATTAAATGTATATATTTCAAATAAAGCATGAAATTAAAATTCATATTGCTTAATAACCATAGTTTTGACAAAGGTACGCAAAGGTCCATGCCGTTACTGGTTTATTTGTAACAAAACAAATACATTTTCATACCACTATTATTTGAAGTCATCAAATGATTTTTCCTGGATGCAAAAATGCAAAAACAACATCACTTGCCAAGCTCATGTTTTAGAGTAAATAGTTTAATGAATGTTTAATTGTTTATAAAAATTCAGTCTGTGCTTTTAATGCTGTGAATTTACTGGGTAAATATAACACACAAAGAATTTTTGCTCTGAGGTATACCCATTATATTTGATGATTCTTTATACTGCAACTTAAAATATATAATATGATAAAGAGATTTATAACGCATCAACTACTTCACTGTAAATCTGACCTTTACAGAATTGTGATGATGGTTTACTTTTGCTGACAGAATCTGAGTTTGATGGGATCGAGCACTAGTCATTGTCCCCTGAGGCATTTGTGTAAGTGAAAGTTATTCACCAGAGATCAAACTACTCTGATCAATCTTCTGTTGACCTTATAACTCAACCTGTCAATACATGCAAATGTAAAGTGCTAAATTTAGGCACGATCATCTTGAGTTGACAGCTACATGCGCCCAGATACAGCTCGCTGGAAAGCCAGATTAGCCAGTGTCTTTAATTAAGGGAGAAGTACAGTAGTGCAGAAGAATCAATGTGGAGGTTAACAAGTGCTGACAAGGGCAGAGGAGACACTGAGGCTTAATTTAGACACACAGGAGCAAGGCCTGGTCGTGGTCCAGCAGCAACTCCAGTCTGCGTGTGCTAAGGCCCGATGCTGCTGTGGATAATGTGGATAATAATGTAGCAGCTCATACCGACAGTGTTACAGGTATTTAATGT
Organism: Betta splendens; assembly: GCF_900634795.4. Lineage (NCBI taxonomy): Eukaryota > Metazoa > Chordata > Actinopteri > Anabantiformes > Osphronemidae > Betta > Betta splendens. The sequence goes on from NC_040889.2 coordinate 22,285,193, forward strand.
TCTAAAGGCTTGTCAGATACAATAGCTGTTTTTACTTAAACTCTAGAGAAAAACATTTTGATGTTAATACATGGTAAAGCCTCTGTGCATGTTTTTCTTATTTTTCACACTATGTTATCTACAAAACACACACACATTTTTACAGTTAAACAGTGTTTACATTAGCTGCACTGGACAGAATCTTATGAATTCATCTATTTTCTGCTCTTTATATCAAACAAATTGACAAATTACGTTCTGTTGTTAATGCCTTTATTTATAATTCTGCATTCTATCTTTATAATCTTTATGTTAACGCTTTTAAATGAGTGTTATTTAACACTCATTTAAAGTTAAGTTTATTTTAAGTTTTTCAAAGTTTTCTTAATTGAAGGGAAACAGCGCCCCTCTGGGTTGCAACGGGAAATCAATGTTGAACAGTGTTTGTGGTCAAACGCGGTACTGCACTCCCATCAGAGGAGGCAACAGGTGAACTTGAAGTTGTTTTAGTGGGAACGGCATCAAACAGACTTATGTGTGGCTGCACTCGGTTATAAATTATATGCTAAATAGTAAGTAAAAATAAACTATGTTTTTGGGATTAGGACAGAAAAGAGAATGACAAGTGTCCACCTAGAGCTGTGCTACCGTCTTGCTAACGCTAGCAGCTAATGCGAAGCTACGGTGGCAGCAGCTGGACGCGGAGCGCGTCGTGTGGAATCAAAGGTGAGTCACTGCTACTTGTGTGCTCTTGGTGACCGTCTGTACACATTTACTGTAACATCATTATTGAACAGCATTATTTGCGTTTCTCCTGCCTGTGCTGGAGAGTTGTTTTGTGGCCTCCGCAGCATTAGTGCAGTGAATCTGGAGCCACATTTGAGGCCTACTGACTTATTCACTTCCGCTGTTGAGGTTACATCTTTACAGTAGTTTTACAGTTTGCACATCATGTGTTTTCATTGTTTTCTTTTGTTTTGAGAACTGTTTTAGGAGTTTATAAATCAACTCATATGCAGTTTTATGTAATATTTTCTGGTGGTGAGTTGTACTTGCTTGTGGCCCCTAACGTTTTGTGTAGCTGCGTTGAGTCACAACCGTTTCCTGACTGTGTGTTGCCTGCAGGATGTGAGGACCCCTCTATTTGCATGTCAGCAGACACTGTGGGAACGTGCCCCTGTGTTTTCAGCCTCACACCAGGCTCTTCCCGTGTGTGTGTGTGTGTGTCTGTGTGTGACATATTGAATCTATCCCTAAGCTCTGCTCGCTCCGGTGCAGCGGGGGCCCCGGGGCCACTCATCTGTCTTCCTGGTGTTCGCTGCTGGGCGCAGCCACGGTGATCCTGATTGGCAGTCGTTACCAAAGCCCGGTGGGAGGTCATGCGTCATTGGGTCAGAGCAGATTTGAGGGCGGGCTAAAATGAAGGATAAAGAAGTGTGTGTGTGCGTGTGCGAGCGTTTTGCTGGTCCTTCGGCTGCCTTTGCAGTAACTCATGCACACACAGTCAGCTGTATGTGTGTACGTGTGGATGTAGGTTTGAGTCATTTGCTTACATGTTTGCCTTCTTGGGTTTCCTGTGTGTTTTACTGTATATTAGTGTGTGTGTGTGTGTGTGTGGGTGTGTGTGTGGTCTGGGTGTGCCTCTCCATGCCTTTTTAAGCAGCAAGGCACTTTAAATGGAAATGTACTTGACATTTAGGAGGAGATGTAATCAGCGCCCATTAGAAAGCAGCTGATTTTCTCTTCAGAGCTCTCTCTCTTGCTGACTCCCCCCCCCCCCTTTTTCCTCCATCTTACCACAGTATGTCATTTTTACACTTTTGATTTATTTCCATTTCCTCTGCATTCAGCTGTCTGTCCTTCTCCCTCTCTCTCCCTTTGAATCTAATTTACCTGTGGACTCGCTGCCTCTCCCCTCTCCTCCTCCTCTGTCTTTCTCGATCAGGCCATTGTAGTTCAAGAATAGACGTCTGATTTCATTTCCACGTTCTGCTGCGTTCATCTCTGTCATTACGAAGCCTGCATTCTCAAGCGGGTTGCAGGAGCGTTGCATCGCGGCAAATCATGCAAAGCAGTGAATCACCGGGGTGATGTTCTGTCTGTAGGTGTGAGGCTGATACAGAAGACAAACAAATCTACTTGATTATGTGGTAGTACTGCTCTCATATCATTAGAAGTCAGGACATTACTGTAAAGTCTATTAAAAGTTGCTGATGAGTATGAGTACCCATCATCATAATGTATTATTAATTCTCCTTCTGTATTCTGCAGGAAATGTGATGTAAAAAGCAGTTTTCACATCTAATTTAACTTTATCTGCTATAACTCTGAATGTCACAGTTCCTATAATCACGTTGGGCAATAAGAGAACTAAAACACCGGTTTAGTTTCGCTTCTCAAACATTTACAATCAGTTTTTTTTTTTATAATTCTGATTATTTTTTATATTCAGTTCCCTTAATGTTTTATTCTTGATGCTGTCAGACATTAGAAAGAAATGCTCCTCATATTCTACCGTAGCCAAAGGCAACGTTCGGTACAGTAGGTAAATAACAGCAAAAATCCCACAGTTTAATTCACAATTATAGACCTGAGAAAAGCAGCAGGTTTTGACATTTGCAGAGATAAAAACAGGCTCTCAAATTTGTGTTTGATTTAATTTCTCTCAATTGACTTCACTTAACTGTTTCAGCGTCGGTTAATTTCCTTCCCGACGTGTATGTTTCTCTCTGCGTGACCGTACGCTGTGCATCATGAGCCGTGGTCTGTTTCTCTGTTTGTTTATTTCACTCCCCCGTCTCTCTTTCGTCTGTCTTTCTTCATCAGGAGGTCGTAGTTAAAGAATAGAGGTCTGATTTCATTTGCACAGTCTTCTGTGTTCATCTCAATGTCATTATCAAAGCGTGTTCTCAGGCAAATGGTGCCTGGGCTTGTGTGTGGCGACAACGAACAACAAAAACAGCGTCCTCATTAGCATTTCCTGATTACGCTCTGCTTTTAAATGTCCTGGAAACGTACCTGCGCAGAATCAAGGTCATTTACTTCACATTGGGTTTGCTTTGATGCAAACATGTCCCTCACTTTAAGAAGGGCCGCCAGGACTCAAGCGTCTCATTTTAGAACAAGACTGTGCACATGTGTGTTTTGAAGTTTAGTATATGTGGGTTGCCTTGTCAACACAACCTTCATCTGCCATTCAGGTTTTAAAAAAAGCTCATTTTAAAGGCTTTCAAGTCAGAATAGTGACAGATGGAACTTATCAGCGAGAACTCGAGTTCATTTCGGTTCACACTTGGAGCCAAAACAACAAACAGTCGCGCTGTACGCCGAGGGATGCTCCGAAGAGCGTTTGAATAATAGAAATGATGAAAACAGGTGGGAGAACAAATCAAATTAATTAATCATAAACAGTGGAGAGGTGAGTGCGTGTCAGCGTAGCGCTGCCTCTGCGAGAGCGCGGAAGGGCTGTTTGATATCAGATCGCGCGGTGAAGAGGTTTAATAGAAAAAAAAGTGAATAGGAGTCAGAAAGCAGCAGTGACAGATGCTCGGACTTTAGAACACATCAGTATCTGCAGGTACAGCTGAATCGGCTACAGCTGAATCTGTAGCTGGAGAGTGGAAAAAGAAGCTGTTGGCCTCAAGAATGAGACTGAGCCAGTGGATAATCGTGTTATTTATTTGTGGGTGTTAACCATGAAGAAAAAAGGGAACAATTCTTTACATAAATCATGACATGCATATTTGCTATAGGTGAGTTCTTCTCTTGGTGGAACTGGTCCAGAAGTGAAGCTTGTTGCAAATTGTCAGATTTTAACTGTGGAAAGAAATTTGTGTTTAAACATATATGACGTGTGACATTGATGGACAAGGCAACAATTGAAGGTCAAGTGGATTTTATTATTTTACATCCAATTGATGTGGAAGATGAATTTTTTTATTTCCAGTCGTGCTGATTGTTTAATTTTGCTGTCAGCAATCAGCTGCACTTGGATTTCCGTTTGTGAATGTGCTTGTGCGTTCTTGCTTATGCAATCACAAGTGATGCTGATTTTGGGATTAACTGTAAATACACTTTGCCTTTGTGACCGTAATTATGAAGCCAGAAGTTCTGACACGAGCTGCTACATAATTTACATCAGCGTCACAACAATACAGTTTTGAAACCTTGATTTCTGTTTGAAATGTTTTTCCCTCTCAGTCGTCCTGTATCCAATATTGATGTCCCACCCAGTGACTTTTAGCTGCTGTTATAAAGCAGATGAGATGAATGCTGGTGGAATTTTTGACTTTCATACGACAATAAATGAATAAATGAATGAATACAATTTAATAAAATAATGGAAATATTCAATCATAACCACTATGAGAAACCTTTGTGTAGGTTTTGTGATGTTGTACTTGCTACAGTTTTCTTTGATGTGATTTATTGGAGAGAATGGTTTTATTTATCCTTTTACTTTCAGTTTTTCCATCTTCTAAAGACATAAATTCTTTCTTTAAGTTCAGTGCTTGTCTTTTAGTCAAGTTTTTTTTTGGGCTCGCTTAAGGTTTAGTGTAAACATTTTGATTGATATTGTTTTAAGATTGGCTGCTGCTGACAATTATAATAATTAACTCAATCATTATTTTCAATTCTTATAAAAACAACTGAAATCAAAGCACTTTATTAAATACAAATAAACTAAAATATGTTTTGATAAATATTCATAATTTTATTGTTTTGTTCATTTAAATAGTTGTACTAAAATTTATTATTGCTGATCTATGGTTAGTTTCTCATGATGTTCCTGATTTTACAGAGAATTCATGCTTGATGCAGAATTTAGTATCTTAATACCTATTGTAATAGTATAGAATTTTTTATTTTCTATTAACATACAGTAGTTTCAGTGTTTCGAACATAGCTAGAAATGACAAGGAATACTGATGTCAGACTACAGCTAAACTAAAAAAAACAGTATTTGTGTTGTAAATAGCTCATTCAGCAGAACAACAGCTGAAATACTGAGACACAATCAAGGAAAGAGATGAATTAAAAAAACAAAAAAACAAACAAACAACAGATGTCAATTAAAATGTTGGCATGACTTCCTCTAGTTTGTGTCTGAGGCAAACGGAAGCAGTGCTTTTTTTAAAAATAACAACAAATACATTTAATGAAAAGACAACTTTGTTTGAGATGTAATGGATGTGAAAATATCAACTTTTTCCACATAAGCAGTCGTCATGTGGCTGACTACAAGACTGGAGGAGAGCTAACAAGAGAAGCTACAGTATTGACTGTGTGTGTGCTCACTAGTTGAAGTCTGCAGTGGGGTGTGAAGGCACAGCAGTGACCTTCAGGTGCAGTGCGTAGACTGCTGTACTGTTTGTGGTGCATGGTCATGTGCAGCCTTGTGATATATTTTATATACAGAGCATGGAAGATGATTTCTGCTGCGCGAACAGTTTAAAATTTCATGTGTTGGTAGTTGATCCATTAGGAACCACATCAACACAGAAGGCGTTAAAACCACTAAAGCACAGTGGAGACGCATATTGGACAGTTTGTTACACGCTTCGTCTGAAAATTTACACGAAGGCTATAAAAAATGAAACAAGAGAAAGTTTTCTTTTATTTCTTGAAGTTGTAATATAAGATTCCGTTCATACAGCCTGCTCATATAATATTAACTATTTGTTCATTGACTCTATCGTTAATGCCCCACTGTACAGAAAGTCTGGATGTGAAATTACCCATAATGCAGTAGGAGATGTTGGTCATACTGTATTACACAGCCCTAAATCAGGTTGTTGCCTTACTGAGATGTTGGGGGTGAATATGTGCAGCAAACTGCTTTAGATTTTGTTAATAAACTGACACATGAACTAGGTTCAAATTACCCATTAGTAACAAGCCAATGTTTTATTCAGCAATATCAGCACATTTGAGCAAAGTTTTAGGGAAAATTCCCAGCACAAGCAAAGACAAGACAAGTGGGTTTTGCTGAAGTAGTCATTTTCAAGACTTTGATGGACTTTTTATACTTTTAAACATAGAGAATCTGGGTCAATGAAGCCATTACGCTGTAACTGTTGTTAATCCAAGTGCAGCACCTTTTCTGAGCCACTTTGTGCTTTCTACAGTAGGTTGTGATGTAGTGGAAGGGTGTAGATCCCAACACCTCTATGCAGCTGTTGAATCCATCCATGTGAGCAGCACTCAGAGGTGCCGATGACATCCCGTATAGTGTTCAAATGAAGTGCAGCGACGCTCAAAGGTAGTGTGGTGAGACGCTTTTTGATGAGATAAACCTTTTATGCAGAAAACCTATCAGACCCAGATGTGAACCTTTCCAACTAATGAACCGCTCCCATTTATCTGCACTCTGAGGCAGAAAGGAGCAGTGAAAAGGCAGCAAACAGAACAGAGGAGATATAATCTCACTGAATGCGGCAAATGATCTAAAGTGGAGAGTAAAAAGCATTTATTCAGGTAATAGACTCACGGTGTCTTTCAAGAGGACCGTAGCAAATGTACAACCAGGCTACTGTAGCTACTGCGTGAAGGTGTGAGAGAGATGGATGCAGTTAAACACGCAGTGGTGGAACAGCTGTGTGGCTCTGGTCACCTGCGTGGTTGACGCTTGGAATGGATGTTGGGTAGTAGCCTGGGCGCCTGGCGACCGGCACTGCTGCCACAGCAGACTGTGGAACAGCACTCTGGACTATGGAAATATTGCTCATGCATGATAAATGTTTATTCTAACGTGCCCTGAAGGGAACGACGGAGGAGGCGTTTTTAGGCAACAGATGAGTCCAGATTCGTCTGCTCCCTTATTATCTTACTGGACAGCAATGCCTGCTCCAATGATAACTGAGCTTTGTACATTAGAACAGCCGTCTGACAGTAAGAATGGTAAATGTTTAATCTCCCAAAACCATTTAGACATATTTCTTACGTTTCTTGAAGCAATAACAGAACATGTGTTGTAAGTATGAACGAATTTCCCTAAACCTGTCAGTAAATCTGCTCACTGAACGATGTGGTTACATGATTTGTAATCAGTTGTAAATCAGGACATATTGTACTGCATTTGCCTTGGTACCAAACCAATTTCCAGCGTCCAAATGGCTGGTTCCCCAGTTCCCACTGGTAATGTAACTGGGAAGCACAAGCTCACCCCTTTTCAGAGTTTTACGCTGATTTTCATTCAGTCCAAGAAGTGAAATCAGGGTCACTGGAGGGTTAAAGTCACACGTGTTGAACAAGCAGAGCATCTGTTCAGTTGAGCAGTTTACCATACAACTAGATGCAGGGGAAAGGGGTTGGAGACGTGCAGTCTGACAAATCTGGAATAAATCCCCACTACCTGCATTTGTTAGCATAACCTGATCAGTTTTTTATGTGAATGATTGATTTGTTTTTATGCTTTTACATCCTTGGCACTCGTACATCACTGAAGAAGTGAGAGAAGTTGGTGACAGCTGGCAAAGCAAGTTCCTAGTTACATACAGTATTACTTCTGACTGTTTTTCTTTCTGTACTTTGACAGTTGTGATTTTTCTCCTCTGTAACACAAATTAATTTGGTGTCTTTGGAATAAAAGGTTTAGTGGCTCTTTCTCCAAGATGTGCTCAGTAATTATGGCATTAATCAGAGCACAGTAGTGTTCCTTAAATGCAGGCGACATGTGAGTCCCATTCTCTGAATGAAGGGTTGTGATCGGGGAGGAGTTTTTCATTCCTAAAAGCCTTCACTTCAGATGATAAAGAGACGGATAAGGGCGCAGAGCGGAGCGCTGGTAGAAAGAGCATTTACCAGAAAGCAGAGATACAGAACGTTAGAACAATCAAAAGCGAGAGCTGAATGGGGGCGGAAAGAAGACACGGAGGGAGAGAGCAACTTTCGCTGGTCAGGCAGTTTGTGAAGATTTGGACGAGAGACCAAGGAAAGAAACAGAGATCCTCTCAGGCAGCGGAACCGATTAATCAACATAATGCATTTAACCAATTATGCTAGATTTGATCTGGCTGCAGAGCTAATTCAATAGGGATCCATGGTGATTTACGAGGACCAGTTTATTGTTGTGCTGGGATGGGAGGCTCCAGTGGGAGATGGGCGTTAGGAACCTCAAGAAATATCTGAGCTGACGCCACTCAACAAAACACCAACTATCTGTCAGGATCGTTCTGCTTAGATTAAAGTTTTACATTTACAGCCTGCTATTATCAATCGCTCATCCAGAGATCCATTGATCATGTCCCGAGAATGTTCTATTAAAAACAAAACAGTTTTAAAAAACGTAGATGTAGAAAAGAAATGGAGCCAAGAACAACGTGACTATAATGATCATGGTGTAATAAAAATGCTGTTCCTTGATGATGCCAGTGATTTACAGGCAGAACTGGAACTTATAATATTAACTATGTAGTTCATAAAATATGGTGGAAATTGCAATATGTAAATCTTTATTATATAAGATACATGAGAACTAACATGGATGCGTTGGAGGATGCTGAGACGCGGTGCCTTTTAAAGAGGGAACAAACTGTATAGTATATTTGCTCACGTCTTGTTGTAGTAAATCTGCAGACACGGCACAGTTTATTACACTGTACAGTAGGTCAGTGGCATTTTTCACAAAGTGTGTAATGTATTTTTCAATATGACTAAACATAGTTGGCCTCAGTTCTCCCTGTTGTCTTCCTGCAGCCTCCCTTCGTTCTTTCCTTGAGCTCATTTCTCAATCCTTCACGCTCTCTGTCGATTTCGTTTTCGTCTCCCTTCCTTCACACGAAGACCTGACTCGCCGCTCCTTCTTTCTCCTCACCCTCCGCACTCCATTATCTCTGTTTTTCCTCATCCTTTGCCTGGCTAATGTGTCACCTCCAACACACACACACACAGAGCATTCAGTTCCGCCAGCTTGACGGCGTGTGACTGATTGATTACTACCCAGAAGGCTTGGCTCTGTTGATGTCAAAAACAGGACAGGTACCCCAGACCACAGGGGGCGTGGAGAAGATTGATGTCTCTCTCTTATGCACCCCCTTTTTCTTTCTCTCATTTTCTCTATCAGTCCGTATCATGAGGGACGCACACACTCATTGACCCCCTTTGGTGAAACCCCATAATTTGCATACTCATATCCAGCATATGTGGCTAAAACCTATACTTCCTTTTTGTAATTACGCGTGTCAGTTATAAACTGTCGTCACTCATGGACTCATGGAGTCTCCACTCAGTGTGTATATTGTGTGGTTATGTACTTAGCCAGTTGTGCGGTTGCTTTAATTTATTTCTGAATTAAATTGTGCCGTCACAGAGTAGACTAGTGAATTCAGCCTAATTTCTAGCGTTTCCACCGCAAAGTCGATGAGCAAGCAATCAGTGGCCTGAGACTGAGGGCATCACTGCTTGTGGTGTGTAACATCCTTGGCAGTGCAGTCATCACCTGAACAGGGCGGCAGAGTTAGGATTTTATAATTGAACTATGAACGGGAAGCACTTTTAATTTAGCTGGGTGCAAATGAAAAGATGATAGGGGGGAAAAGTGGGTCATCCAGGTAAGTGATGACAGCGTAGTTCAGTGATGTCTGTGTGCATGTGAGCTGAACTCACACCTTTAGTAATCCAGTATTTTGTTTGTGTCCCAGTTGTTAAAGCATGAGTATTATTTTTCTGTTAAATAATGCCAATAAATATACAACACAAAAATTTAAAAGATTTGTATTGATATTGCTTTAAAAGCAGTATGTGAAGAACATTTCCTTTTAATGGAATAGTTTTAGAACTAACTACTTAACATCAGTATTTACAGTATTTACTGTGTTGGAGGATTTGTGGCATTTGTAGGAGGCAAAAACCAGCAGACACCGAAGGGTCAACGCAGGCCAGACGTTTTTGCAATCTCTTGTTTTCTCTCTTGGTTGTTTTTTCAGTGTCTCCATTAAGCAGTCAGTGCCACAGTGTATCATGTTGTGGGATAATACTGTATTAATCTCTGAGAAACACAGTGGGCTGTATTTGAATATATGGATTCAAAGGAGCTTGGAGGCAAAAAAATTTGCATTGATGATTTTCAGTTGTTCTGGTTTCTCCAGCAATTCTTTAGCCCTAAAAGACTGAGGAGAAGAGTGTGAGGCAGGCTGAAAATGTGCACCTCTGTTTGTACATAAGTTATGTTAAATAAAATATACCAGTAAATACGGATAAATGTTAGACTTAACGAGAAAGAAGGAAAAAGTTCCTCTCAGGTCCGCATCATTTTGTGTAAATTGCTCTTTATCAAAAGTTTGAAGGAGCATCGCTTTACATGAAGTCTGAATAAAGCGTCATGTTAATTTAACGGCGTTCATTGTGTGTCAGAGCGGCTGTGTCGTCTACAGAACATGATGGGTTGGTTTTATTCATTTATAGCGTACAGTTACAGTGAATAATGCAAAGCAAATTGCGTAAGAAATGTAACATGGCTCCAAATGCTGTTAAACCTTAATAAGAAGGTTCCGACGCGGTGGCACGGGCCAGACCCCAAGAAGAGCTGCAGGCGAGAGCAAAAGAGAGGAAGGGGAGCGGAGAAGCTTCAGGAGCCCTTCGTCATCCTGTCCGTTAGTGGGTTTGGACAAAGTGTAGAGAAATTTTGAGAGAATCAGCAAAAACCAACCACAATGCGAATGAATGCTCGTTGGCATCGTCAGCTGTTACGGGAACAGAGCAGCCAGATAAAGACGAGGAGGTTGCTTTGTTGAGATGAATGCAGCTGCCGTTGGCCCCAGGTTTCCAGTTGGCGGCCATTGAACCTCTGCTGAGGGAGAGGACGCGGCCAGAAGACGCAGAGAACACGAGGGGATGTGCTGCTTTTGTTTTATGGATTACTTTGAGGAGCATCGCTAGTGTATCTCGTCATCGCAGCGCACAGATGATGCTCGGGTCGTCTTCAGTGGCTGTCTTTGCGCGCTGTGTGTCATTATTAATGAGCCGAGCCCGTTTCCAGGCTGTTACCAGCGTTTGCTGCTATATTTCTTTTATGTGCCCGTTGAAAATGCTCAGAGAAACAGGTGGATGGAGACCACTCTAATGCGCCGCGCTGCCTCCCCCCCCCCTCCTCATCCTCCTCCACCGCTCCTCTCGCTGCCTCAGCTCCGCAGGTGGCAATAATGATCTGATATGGGATCTGCCCTTTACTACCCCATCCAGCTGTAACACAGCATTTGCAATAATAATAGCTGACGCGGGACCGCCTATTGTTCATTCTCAGCCAGGTGGTCCTGGGCACATGGAAATTTAATGATGTGACCAGGGAGGCGAACCTTTGACACCTTGACCAGTTGTTTGCCCCCCCCCCCCCCCCCCCCACACACACACACATCCGGCCACATTCCATGAGAGCGCTGCAGTCAGACCATCAGCACGGCTGGAAAGTGCAGAAAAAGGCTGCTTTGCCTTAAGTGGACATCTGGTAACCGTGATAAATGAAGCGTGTTTGCAACAGTAAGTGGACTTAGAAGGACTGCAGATAAAAACATAGATGAGGCTTTGCTGTTGCTGCTCGCGTTGATTCAAAATACATCCAAAAATACACCATCTGCTGCAGCTCCTATGAAAATAATACTGTACCTCCTCAGTAATGATGGCGCTGTACTGTAGTCCTACTATAATTGGAGAACTTGCTAGTGTACATTGTATTAGTGAATATTTTGCATTTCGTGGGTGTTTTTTTTCTATAACCATTTTCTAAAACATGTAGAAAACCTCTAACTCTCTACTCTCCCCTCTTCTGCCCACTGTTTATGCACGTTTGTACAAATATAGCAACAGCAATACATAAAATATTAGAGTGTAACTTCAAATTGCCTCCTCCATCATAGGCAGTGTTGCTGCAGGGAGTGTCTCTGTACGCCCCTCAACCCCCCTACAGCGCTAAGCTCAGTGTGGAGCAAATCCTCAGACCTGTCTCTCTCAGATGGATCGCTCTCTCTCTCTCTCTCTCTCTCTCGCTCTCTCTCGCTCTCTCTCTCTCAAGGTTTACCCCTTCCTGTGGGTTTGGACTGCACGCTGTGCTCTGTTCCATATTTCTTCATCAACCTTGAAGTTTTCTCTGATGCAGTTTGATGAAATAGATGACACATTTTTAGTTGGTAACAACACCATTAGGCCGTGTGTTATTGGTGTTATTAGGTTAGATACCCGTGTTGTGCATTGTCACAGGCCCACGGCTTGAAGTGGATGTGTGTTTATTGGCTGGTAGCTAAATCCCCAGGTCTGAGTCTGACCAATATGCTTAGTGTTCACATTTATTCTTCAAAAATCTTGTTTGCCTTGATGTTAAGCATTGGTGACAACATCCTCTGCCACAGCTTTAGCTTCTCATTCCTGACATAAGACTGGGGTTGGAAAGCACCAGGTTCCCATAACAAACGCTGCATTTCTTGTATGCTTATCTGTTCTAATAGCAAAACTAGTGCTGGAAGTTAGTGCTGTGTTTCATTTATGTATTTTCTCCACCATTCTGAGGAGTTCTGATCCATTAGGCTTCGTTCCAGTAAATTAGCCCAGAGTTACTTTTGTTAATTTTCTTTCCCTTTACAAACATAAAAATGAAGCATCAAGTCTCCAATAAGCGATTCAAGTCACCAGATGGATAAAATGGGAGAGACCAGTTCGACTCTAGATGGGCAATAAATGTCATCTCAAACCATATTGTCAATGTGCAATTTCCACATTCATGAACATATTATTAGAGCGTTGCCAAATTTCACCAACCATATGTGAAGCAACAGAAGGATCAGCGGCGGAGGGAGGGTGCTCCGTGTGGTCGCTGAGGACGGATGAAGCCACGGGAAGCGTTTAGTCTCACCTTGCTGTGTGTGACGGCACCTCGCACTTCATTTTACGCGTAAACATTTACAAGTTTAATAAAAAATATCGCGTCTTTCATGCCGTGAATGCCCAGTGGTCATCGCACTTGGGAACTGCTTTTAAAAGTCAGCCACTTCTCTTAGCAGTGTCATAAGCAACAAAAAGCCTCCAACAACCATATGTGAATGACCGGAGGGATAAGACGCAGAAATAGACTCAAGGTGTCATCCCCGAGGGCTGATGAAAGAGTATGCAAAAACTCCAAGTAGCAAAACAACATATTGCTTCATGTTTTAATTGGAGCAAGTTAATCGTCCGTGAAGACTTGTGTATTAGTCACTAAGACAAGCTGTTCTGATCAAAAATGCGTCTCGGAGTGTTTGTGTGTGTCTCCACATAAAAAGTTTCTTCCTTTTGGCCATGTGCCCACTTTGCATCAAGCCTTTGGGGGGGGGTGTTATTAGGCCGCTCTCTCCTACCGCCAAACTTTCTCCCAGCTCAGGTTTCTTGGAAAGTTACAATAAACGGTAACGCAGCTGCAGTGAAGGGAGAAGTCTCCTCTGTTCAGAGGTAAACTGGAGTCACACAGGACACGGCTTCAGGTGCGGCTGTGAAATTGCTGACTTTGTGTTTACTGGAGGGAGAAAGGGAAATAATGTGTGATGTGAATACAGTGCTCGTCATTTTTATCAGCTGTCACCGCAGTTAATGAGGAGGCAGCTTTTTAAATACACACGCACACACAACCACGAGTGGGAAATGAGGCGGTCTGATTGGCCTGATATATACCCTGTCTTTATGGGGAAGTTAATTTTACACCTCAGTCAGTATGTTAGCGGATTATTATTCACCATTTTATTATTGTCACAGGAAATACTAAGATTGTACAGTGTCTGAGTGTGTGCACGTGTTAAATAATATTTCACAGCCTTTTAATAGGTCAGAAAATGTATATTATGTGTAATGGATTATGAAGCTAAATTTGAAGAACGGATTACAGCCAAGCTTCAGGATTTGAGCCGTCAAGATACATTTTCTGGTAAAATCTTGATGAACGCACTGTAGAGGTGCAACGCAGACGTGAGCATCACGTGTCTTCAGCCTGCTCCTGCTGACATCCGTCTCCTCTGTGGTGTCTGGGTGCTGAACGTGGAGCACAGGAAGCTAAGAAAAAGGAGATCTCAGCCACAGATCGCAGCATTCTGTTAAAGCAAATTAAAAAAAAACAGAGTGGAATCAACCAACTGTGAGAATGCTGTTTGGACAGATGAGCGAAAACTGGATCTCTTTTGCATCATGCGCATGTGAAAAGGAACTGAACGACTTTGCCTGATTGTTGAAGCACATGCCAAAAGCACTGTCTCTTGCATTAGTTAAATCTCAGTGTTTACGTCCGGGACCGCTATCGATTTTGTCCTCCCTTTCGTCCACGTCTGTAGCTCAGCTGATGTATGAGCAGTAGTAGAATAAGGAAAGCCACATCACAACAGCGGTCGGACAGGAAGAAGAAGCGTTCGAGCTGTTCGTATTTTCAGGGGGACATTTGAAAACAACACGAGAGTCAAGCGAGTGTAACAGAAAGCAAAGAGGCACAAAGCCATAAAAGCAATGACAGAGGACGGAGAGCAGGAGAAAGGGCTAAGGTTTGTATTTAATCCTCCCGCTGTTTGTGTCTGCCGCTCTCGCAGGAGCACTAAAGCTTCCAAGGCAAGACGTCTTTATTACAGTGAAACCACACACCACATTTAACCTGCCCAGTGCATCCTCTTCCTCTTCCTCGTCCCCTCCCCTCCTCTCCTCTCTGCCTTTCTTTGTGGATTTTCCTCCTTTTGTTTCCTCTCCTCTCCTCTTGCAGCCCTCCTTAACATGTGTTCTGGCGTCTTTTGGTTGTAACAATAGATCAGAATAGGTAGACTTACAGGCCCTTACTTTGATCTATTCAAGCAAGGCATTTATGCTACTTACACCCCCACTGCACCCCCCCGCTCCGTATCGTCGGTGTGAGCCAAGCCTGGCAGGAGTATATAGTGCGTTATCCCTGTGTGGATGTCTATTCACGTCTTTACCTCGCTCAGCTTCACATTGTCTGTGTGTTTGACTGTGTCCTTTCAGTGTGTGTGTGTGTGTGTGTGTGTTTACTGGCGAGCGTTATTGGATTGTTGAAAGCAGAGCGCTTGTGTAGGTCAGCTGGTGTTTGTGCGCAGCTCACAGATCTGTTTGTGCGCGGCGGCTCATGTTAAACTTAAGTGTGCGCATCAGAGAGATGTCTTTATGTGAAGGCGAATACGCCGGTAAAGTGGTTCTATTTGTCCTCGGTGGTCAATGTCAGCCCGCAGGCTTTTTGAATTCAGATCGGCCGTTTTTAACAGGTGGAATGAAGCTTACTAATAGAAAGTGGAAGTGGGCTTCAGTGCCCCTCGATCAGGGCAAACAAACGCTCCTGCTCAGACGGAGTGATCCCAGCTCCTCATAGTTCTGGCTTATTCCTGATTCTTCTCTTTATTTGATGGGTCATGATACGCCATGATCAAATCCTTTTACCAACAACACTCATATTCAGTTCTGTATTTCGGCCTTCATGTAGTTTGTTTTTTGGTCATTGCTGCATTCACCAAATACTCAGCAGTGATGTTTTTTTACTCTTTTTATCCAGTGATGTTTTTCATTTTAAAGGACTTTTTTAACTACACTTTTTAATCTGACAGACAGATTGACTGATGGGCCATCACTTGCGTTGTATCATTACTGAACGTACACTTCTGCCCATAAGGTTGGAATAGTTTTATGTTCCACACACACACTCCTCTTTATATTCCTATTTATTCATACTAATAATCACATTTGACCAGATGATCAATAACGTCTTGGAGAGCATATAGACTTTTTTTTAAAATCATGTTATGCTAACTGCTTCATCAGAAGAGGAAAAGAAATATTGTAACTAAATATTTTAGTCCAATTTCTTGTGCAACCTTGCAGTGATATGCACTCATTTCTAGCCAAGACCTCAAGCTTTGAGCCTCATCTTGGTTCATATTTCAGCTTTTGTATTTCCATATATTTGTGGGAGGACTGGAGCCACTGAATGAACTAAACTTGGATGAACTACATCCCTGGACTATTTATTCAGGAACAGTACAGTGTCACCTTCTTCTTTAAAGCCCATACACACAGGCTGATAAGTCCTGCTTGCAACTAGAAATCAGATCTCTGTGATACTGTATTGAATTTGCAGACATTGGCGAGAATGAATATGTGAAAGACTGCATAATATGGAGGTAACATGTCTTCAGCAGGCTTTTTGATGTAATTTATTTTGCTGGACTCCAAAAAATGTTGAAAATGGATCACTGAAAAACAGGAAGTGTTCTTCAGGGAAAATATGGCTGACCTCAAAAGATAAAGGAAGCTCTGAGGAAGCGCTCACACACATGAAATTCTTGAGTGCTGGGAAGTAGTTGTATGTTGAATAAGTGGGGATTGTTGGGCTTAGTGCTATGGAGAGTTAATAGTCTACTCTATATGTCGGCTTACATGTAGAGTGTATAGTTCTTGAAGATTCTCAGTCATCCAGGTGAGCTGTGGGAGCTGGACTTACAGTATGTTGAAAGGTTTCATGACTCACCCTCAGCTTTACTGTAGGAATCTGGTAAACGGTCCCTGTAAGAAGCTCATGTTTTACAGATGTGAAGTGAATCCAACCTAGAGGACACATTTGTCACATCCACAGTGGCTCTGTCTACAAATGGCGAGGACTCAAAGCAATAGTGAGCCCTTTTGGAAGTAGACGTCTTTTGAGAGCATCACAGCAAAGACTTGGGTAGAAATTCACAACAGATCCAAGGAACACATGACCTCAAAAAGGTCAGTTATCTTGACTCCACTATCTGATAGATACTAGGTCCCAAAGCTTCCATATGAAATGCCTCTACTAGAACTCGGGAACATTCAGGATCAGTGAATTCTTTCAGATAACCCTCTGACCTTTTAGGAAACCCTCTCAAGACTAAACGTGTGGAAGACACTACAGACTACTACATCTGGAGTGAACCAAACACCAAATTACACCTGAATACAATTCTCAGAGTATGGTAAGGAAATAGACTTGTGTTTGCTCATTATATCACCCAACAAGTACACGACAACTCAGTTACTGCAGTTACAGTTTATCACTTTGTTCCACAAAAGACAGAAGAGACATTAGTACAGCAGCTGCAATGTTTGTCATGTTAACACACGTCAAAACAAAATGTAGAACAGCACACTGTAAGTACTGTACATGCAAACACACACACACACACACACACACACACACACACACACACACACACACACACACGCCCTTATAAAAGCCTTAGGTGGCGTCCTTGCCCTCAGCTGCCACTGGCTAATGCGTCACCCTCGGAGGTGGTGGAGTCTGGTCATAGATGCTGGCATTTGCCTCTGGTCACACACAAACACACACATGCACACGGACGCACAAATGTGCTAACTTGTCCCTGAAGGTGTGACAAGAGGACAGTGAATCAAAGGACGCTGAGAAACAGTCATGTTTGACACAGATTGACTCAGACAGGCCTGTTCTTCCTCCTCTTCACTCCGGCTCAGTCGGCACGGTAAGCGTTTACATGCTGCTACGCCCTCTGATCTTATGCAACTCCACGGTCAGTAAAGCAGTGGCACGACTTTCATTATATTTCCACAGCTATTTGAGGATATTTAATTACTGTACTTCCACCACCTTCATATCAAGTGACCTTCGGGTAACAGCAAAGAATGATACAGCTTTGTTGTGGGTGTGTGGGTTGATAGAAATTGTCCCACTTTGTCCTGGAAACCAATTATGTGCTTCCAAGGACCCTTTGAATAATTGTACAGTGTTCATTGGACTAAGACAACTTCAATTCATCATGACTCTGTTTCACTTTGCCTCTATAGCCCCACACCATTAGCATTACAAAGACGTAAGGTAAACAAGCATATAACTCCATAGCTGTCCTCTGTAGTCCTTCACAACCCTAACACATTACCTTGGTGCACACAGACAAAGTGGCAAAACAATTTTCTACTTATAAATATATTTTTCCATCTGTTTATTGTGAAATAAGCAACTGCTCGGTGAAGAAAAACTGCTCCAGGGAGTTCGGTTTGCCGTTCGTGTGTCCTATCTGTGTGAATTAAGGGCTGAAAGTGCTAGTGTAGCTGTTGCCCCCCCTCCCCCATCTCACTCCCGCCCCTTTATCCAAATGTGTAGAAAGAGGCAAGGTGGTGCAGGCATCAGCAGTTTAGTAAATCTCTGCATGCACTGAGAAATAGGAGGACCTGAGGGAAAAGGTCAAAGCAATATAAATTTGACATGTAGATGGGAAGGAAGGGCTTTTTCACCTTCTGGGGGTGTCCCACAGTTTTACACATTATGGAGGCCTTTGTGCAGCATGTAGAAATGCTCTGTTTGGACCTTTTTACAAGAATTTTGAGGTTTAATTGCATTTAGGTGCATCAGTTACAAACCTTCATTGGGGTGTGGCTGAGGAGCAATTCACATACTATTATCAAGAGATTCGGGGAGACGAGAACAAATGATGAGGTAATGCTATTATTTATGGAGACCCTTTCATAATAAAAGTTCTCAAATCTGCACAGCAGCACAGAAGCACATACTTAGGCCTGGTCAATTAATAACACCAGCGGTACCGGCCTCTAAATAATTCTGGATGTCAAAGGTTTAATAAATCTGTGAACGTAGGGATTTATTAAAAGCCCTTTTAGCGCTTGGCAGGTTTTTGTTTATGAATAATCTGCTGAGAGGCAACACACTTGAAGGCAAGCCAGGAGTGTACTTTAGTGGACAATGATTTATCCCGACGTTCCAACACATGATTACGATTTTGAGAGGTAAAATTCATTTTCGACCTTGCAACCGACAAAAGTTGTCTCCAACTCCTCGCGGAGTCCATTTGGTTGCTGTTCTGCTGCGACTGAGTCGTTTGCAGCGGCCTTCCCAAGGTCCGAGTCTAACGAACACGCGGCTGAGCTGAAAGCTCCGCATGGTTTGGTGAGATTGTTTTGATTATGGTCCACGATAACTTCTCCTTTCGCCAGGAGAAGCTGAACACGCGGAGCGTCGTCAGCCTGCGAAAGTGAGGCAGCGAGAGTCTTCACACAGACCCACGCTCTGCTGGGGGTGAAGTAATAACTCACACATTCCCAGAGACAGGGAGATGTTAATAGGAGGGGACAGCCCCCCCCAGGCGCCAATCAATCAGCATGTCCTCCTACTCTGAGGCCGCTTTCATGTGGGGCAGGACTCGGCGTTTGATTGCCTCCATCGCTCTGTGGAGTCCGGTTTTATAAGCGATGCTGTGGCGCGTGCGTCTGAGCTCGGACTTCGGGAGGAAACAGTCGCTTGTAGTAATTGTTTTGATCAAACCGCCACAAACCGGAGGGAACGAGATGAGAGGCGAACTCGTGCTGAACACAAAGTGGGGTTTCTCTCGGTCGTCCGTCTGTCTCTAACCTTCGAACTCTCCCTCCTCTTGTCTCCGCGACACTTAGAACGAACATCTGAGAGCTGCAGTGAAAGCTTCATGTGAACAACATGACAACAGTGGACGGAGTGACTGACGGAAGGGTCCCATCTTTCAGTTTATTTAGATGAAGTGGAGCTGTGCTTGAGCAGCTTGGGTGCTCCCAGGTCTGGACTGTGGATTTGAAGGTAGAGCCAGCGGCTGGTGAGCATCAGGACGAGCAGCAGGGT
Organism: Betta splendens; assembly: GCF_900634795.4. NCBI lineage: Eukaryota > Metazoa > Chordata > Actinopteri > Anabantiformes > Osphronemidae > Betta > Betta splendens. The sequence continues at coordinate 22,304,772 of NC_040889.2, forward strand.
GAAGCCACTGCGCTGTCACGTCCTGAGGAAACCAAACCTCCAGCGCTGCGGCCGAGAGCTTACACTTACTGTAGTGGGTGTGTGTTTTCCTTAAAACCACGTTTCCTGTCTCCTCCTCTCACTTTCCCTCGACTCCACCATCACTATTCCGTCTGCGTCCGAGTGACTCCGCTCTTTCATCCTGTCTTTTCCTGCCCTACAGCGTGTCCTACACCTTCTAAGTGACCTTTCATCAACATGACCTTTTCCTATCTCTCCATTCCTCTATCTTTGCCTAGTCTGATCTGTTTGCCCTCCAACACCTATACTTATCTCTTTTATCCTGGCTCTACAATTTGCCTCTTCATCCTCCCTGCCTTCCTCCTCTGGAGCACATCTGACCAGCTCTGACTTCCTGTGCCTCTGCCTCCTGCTTTCATCTCTTTGGTCATCTAGCATCCTGCTGCCTCAACTTCTAACCTGCTCTCTATACCTCAATCCGTTGCTTTTACTGCTGCCAGTTCCTTCCTCTCTGTCTTCCCTTCCACCACCAGCCTCCATCCCCTGCCTCCTGTAAGGTTTTTTTTTTAAAATATACTCCTTCCTTCTTCTGCAGCGTTCCCACAACCTTCTGTTCTTGTTCAGTCCCTCCCACTATTCACCCACAGTATCTCTCCATCTCTGCCTCCATTCCTCTGCAACAGATCTTTCTCTGCAGGTCTTTGTACACCTGAGAGCACACCACCATCTGCTCGGTGCGTCTCTTCCTCTGCCTCATACCTTTCAGTAACATTTCTTTCCGCATCCATTCTCGTCTTTCTGCTTCTACTTTCAAAAGGTCTTGATACATTTAAAGATTCCCCACAGTACAATTTTCATTATGAATTAGAAAATCTGAAAAACAGGGCTTCCAACTTTTTTGTAGGGATTTGTATTATTATTACATTTGTTTATGATGTGCATTTGCCTGTAGAATACATGTGTCCAGGCTGGAGTGTGAGTCCTGTGTTTATCACTCGACTGTCTGTATGTGACGCAGATATCTGACCCTCACCAGTATGTCTAAATGAACCAAACCCAAACATTGTGTTTGCAGGATTGTTGTGTGATGAAGGACTGTTTTATTGTGATTCTAATAGGCTGCAGCTGCCATTTTGGTGCCTGGCACCAGAGTGGTGCAGTTGCACCAGGACCCCTGCTGTCGCCTGTGGGGACAAATGAAGATGGTTTGGCTTCAAGAACCTGTTGTGTTGTGCCTTTTATTTCCTACGCCAATATTTGTTCACTTACTGTTTTGTCTTATTAGTGTTATAGATACCATATTTACTGCCTCACTAAATTCAGATTCACCTCATTTCATCCTCATTTACTTGAAGTGATTGTGCGCCGTTGCCACATGTAAACACATCTGAAATTATGACAACAAAAACCACATTTTTGTAAAATGCAGAGTAGCTTTTTTCACCTGCTTTCTTGTCTTCATTTCTGACTTGACGTCTTTTATGCTCTCTTTATGCCTTTTCTGTATGGGAAGGTGTTTTGTGTTATGAGTCAATGCTTGTCTCACGTTGAGATTCAGTTTGTTTCATAGAAATTGAACAGAGGCTCCTGGAACTCTCTTCTGACAGTGACGCGTTTGAGAATGTGTGCGATTGCGTATGTTTCTGTGATTGCTTATCAGCGCTTTGTTGGCAGAAAGCTGCACTGTAGGGAACCATTATGCGCGTCTGCAATGGGATGTTGTCACCTCAAATGACGTGAAGGAGCAGAGAATGGTTGTCACCTGTCTCTGTGTGTTTGCGAGCTGTGTGTGCATGGAGCGTCCTAATAAACCGGCAACGTCGCCATTGTTCGGCCGCTCTTTACTTCTTTATCGTGATGGCTGTGCTTGGAAGCAGCTTATGTCAATGGGATCTTTGGAGGCTCAGGAACTCAAACATCCACCAGTATTATTAAAGTGCAGTGGGATGTACATGGCTCAACGGGGCGGCATGTTAAATTGCCTTTTGACAAATGATACTGGCATTTACTTTGCAAACGGACATAAATGTCACAGATATCAAAATCCTTAAAAAACGGACTTTTACAATTCTATCTCTGACATTAAATTCAATTAACATACTCACTGGAGCAGAAGCGTACACAGTTGAGTCCTAAACACGGAAGGTATACAAGATATTTAATTTTCTGTACATTGTAGTGTGATGAAGTAGCTGTGAAGCAAGAGCTTGAATAAGAACGAGAAATGTGAAAACATAGGAGGACGTAAATGAAGTAGAATAAGATGTGGAGCCTCTGAAGAAAGACTTGATTGTACTGTAAGAAAAATAACATGTAATTTGCCATTTTCTCTTGTTTAACTGCAGGCAAAGGGAAGAAAGTGAGTCTCCAGTTATAATGTGTGTAATGTTCTCTGAAGTCTGATCAAACAGACCTAACGTCATCTGACCTCTCTGTCTATTAACATGTACTGTTAATGTACCGGCTTTTTCCTTCTTATTTATTCTCTATCCATGTATATGGCTTTTACTTTGATTTCTAAGCAAAGTGTACATCTTCATTAGACAACACATAAATCTTTATATGTTGGTAATGCCTGTGTTTTAATCATAAACTACTTTGAAGTTTAGGGAGCCTAGGCTGCAAAAATGAATCAATTAAAACTATGGCCTAATGCATTTAATTGTCGATTCGTGGATCTAGTTGTGTAGCTTTGGTAAATATGACAGTGAGATACAGCTCAGTGAAAGTGAAAGGCTCAGGATCAATGACACGTATGATGGACAGCTCTGTTGATCGGTCATTTGAAAGAAAGTCAGTGTTACACGGGATTAGAGTTACGTGATGATTTGGCTTCTTACGTTTGATTGGCTGGCTATTACATATGCAGGGCTCCTCTCCTCCAACTAGGAGGCTAGTTGTGACATTAAAGAGACTGTAGTCACCCTTCTCTGCGTGTCTCTCTATTACTTGGCCTCCCTTCTGTCCTCTCCTCAATTTTTCTAGTGGTCAAGTTAATGGGTCTTTAACCTTGTGTCAATGAGCCAGGGGCTTTGGTGTGATCGCCCACACCACCGCTATTCCCTTCCCAATTAAGCAGAGATGCAGGCCAGAAGACAGCTTCTGTGTGTGTGTGTGTGCGTGTGCGTGTGTGTGTGTGTGTGTGTGTGTGTGTGTGTGTGTGTGTGTGTGTGTGTGTGTATACGTCTAAGAGATCCTCAAAACATAGCCTGAGGTGTCCACATTGAGCGCCATTATTGTTGTAATGACAACGATAATGGGCTACACACACGCACACGCGCGCACGCACACACACACATACAGTATCTAGTTAAAAATCATCCCACCCTTCACCCTCCCAACCACCGATATAAACATCATAATGGCTGTTATAATACACGCAGACTCCCATTGGGGGCCTGTGAGGATAATACAATCAGGAGATTATTAGCCTCACCAGACTTGAAGCGATTAATTTTATCAGATAGCCTGGTTTCATACCGTACAGTTCCATTGTGTGGTCTTGATATCTGGGCGATAGCATTGATTGATCTCAGTCTGATATATTATTAAGCGCCTCCATCTGTTTGTAGGGATAATTGTGGCCTGACGCACAAACCAGTGCTAGAGGTGAGCTATGCCAGTAACTTTAACCCAGGCACACCTTTGAAGGCCTCTGTTTGTGAAATGTGAGCAGCAGATTGACAGTGTGACTGTAAGCAGGAAGTCACAGCAGTGGCAGTGCTTAGGTTTGGGCTCTGACTGGCAAACACTCGAACACGCGCACATTGAGCACTCTCTTGCTAGAGCAAGAGTTTCCAGCTTAAAGTGAGCGTAGAACATTTGCTGCAGGCATTTCTCCTGGTGGATACTAGTATTTGCTTAGTTGTTTGTTGTTTGTGCAGATTGCGAAAATTGGTGTGAGTTATGGGCATCTTGCAAAGTGGGTCCCCCTCTTTTCCTCCACCACCACCGGATCCAACTTAAAGCATTTCCCCCTGCTGAGAGTGTGTTGGGAGGAAGAGGGGGTAGTGTGTGTGTTTGTGTGGGGGTGGGAGGGTGTGTGTGATGAGGAGTCACGGGGTGGGGGGGTGTTGGGGGGGTTGGAGGGAGAAAAAGGAGGTGGGGGAGATAAGAGGGCATTATCTGCCCTGCTCATTCTCTATTTCACCAGCGGGGGGTGTGGCGCCTTATCCCTGTTTTCTGCTCTGCGGGTCGCCTTCACAGTCTTGAGAGAAACTGAATGTCACACACACACACACACACACACACACACACACACACACACACACACACACACACACACACACACACACACACACACACACACACACACACACACACACCAAGCTCATTGCCACTGTCGCATTTCCTCGCATCCACACTCTTTCACACAGTTGTTGTTTCTCTCACAGACACACAGTTGCACACAAACACTAAAAGTGGCTCTTGGGGGCCACTGCATGCCAAGGCAGACTTTGTATTATCGCACTGTAAAGCACTAATTTCAAAGCCAAAATGGACCGAGATGCAGTGGAGAAAACAAAAAGTAATGCCGTAGGCAAAAAGAGAAAGGAGGACACGCAGGGGACTGCATGCTAGTGGGTAGGGGTCGCCAAGGAGGCGAGGATATGAGGAAAGAACCAAGGAGGCCAAGTCGTCTTTTGTGTCCCTTCGCTCCCGTCCTCGCCTTTAATTTCTCGCACAGCAGGGTCAAAGTTATCAGCCGTTGTCGGAGAAAAGAGCTTTTTAATTGAACGCAGCGCTGTTATCGGTCACATGTTCTTTAAAAGCAGCAGACTGATGATGGTCTTTGCAGGCAGGAGGCTTTACACATGATAAGGGGAGAATGGAGCCATAATGAAAAACAAGCCAAATGGTGGCAATCAGAGCAACATTTTACATGGGAGGTGCGTAGGAGAGCGACTATTCATGTGGAAATGTCATCAGTTTATTGTAAGACACAGAGCCTTTGTTTTGTTTCATTCAGCCAAGTTTAATTAGTTAGTTACTGGAATCATTTGCTGTGTTGTTTAAAAAATATCTGAAATTAGAGGTCACTGCTGAAGGATGAATCAGTGTTTTTAATAACGACTCAGCGATGCCCAGAGTAGACACATATTTTATAAGAAGTGCACATAAACATGCTAGTAATCGTGTTTTGGACAGTGGCATAATTAAAGGCGGTTTTGAAATGCATCAAGACGCCGTGTCGCTTTATCACTGAGTCGTCCTGCTTGAGTTATGAGGCCGCTGCTGTTTTAGTTAACGGGGAAACGGCGCTTATGTTACATGAATGCGTTATGAGTTGGAGCCGCCGCGTGCGCGGCTTGCGCGTTCATGCCCTGATCCGTCCTTGAGGCGACACCGTGCGTCCTCCTGTGCGTGTGAGAGCTTCCCAGCGCCGCTCATTACAGCCGCTCCCTGTCACCCGGCGCCGCGGATCAGCACCCTAACTACACCGCGCCCCCTTCTCACCGCAGGTAAACGCGGCTGCGCCACGTTCACCTCCACGCGTCCACCGACGACGACGACGATGTTCAGTAGCGGCGAATGAGCGTCGTGGATACGGTTTATGTGCAGGGGCCTGTACCTGGCCGCTCCCTGAGCTGCACTCCACCCACGCGCCCGTTGCAATAAATCCCAAACAAATAACAATAATCTGGCACAATCAGTTGAAATCGCCTGAGTGGTTCGAAGGACGCACACGCTCAAACCTTCATGAGGGGCCGCGTCTGCTCCGCTGCCGGTGCTAATGTGCGGGTCTGACTTCACAGGAAGCTTTGATAGCACCTCTCCACGTCAAGATACATGCTGGAGCACACTGAGAAACAAACACTGACACATTTGGCAGACTGTTATTGTCACCGGCGTCTGTTTCCTCCCTCCTCACACGTACTGTAGTGGAGAGAAGAATAAGAGAAATCCCGTGGCGACAGCCAGTCGAGTCCGTTTACCCAGTTTAACGGCATAATCCTCGAATATTAGTGGACACGTGAATATGAATATCCTGATCATCCAGATACCTATCGCCGCAGACATGATTTCCACTTGGCCGGTTTGTAAATGCAGAGCGGATAATGAGCAGTAGTGTAGCGACTGGGCATCTGGAGCAAGCATATGGATGTCTTTAGTTAATGGTGAGCAGACAGGCCATAATTCTGCTGCCTTTCGACAACATCTTAGCAACAGCTGGAAACCAATAAACACCAATTGTTCTGAACTGCGACTGTTGCTTAATGATGTAAGAGAGAATAAAGCGCTTTAATGATGGAAGTTCAAAGTCTCTGCTACTGTGCCATCGAACGCGTGCAGCTGCAGCGGTTACGTAACGCACATCATTACAGTTCTGCACAAAATCACCTGTTTTTGCGTGTAGACGCCCTTTGTTCTTCCAATACCATAAATCTGCCGACCATAAATCTTCATAAGAACAGGTGAAATTTGCAGGATGCTAATGAACAAAATGCTGCGTGAATGGCCTGTGATTGTGCTTCTCACCCACACACGTTACGCTGCGAGGCTTATTCCGACAACTCGAGTTGATTAAAACTTTATATGAGGATAATTGTGCATTCTGTAGAAGGTGCCCAAGGTACAGGAGCTGTAAAATGTTAAACACAACCCTGTATGGAACAATCATAGCTAGATTCAGACAATCAGGCCCAGACCTTCTCTCCAGTAGTGCACAGTTAAACTATTGATTTTATTATTTGATTTAGGCCTGATGTAGAAGTGTGTGTGGGGCAGCCTGTGGTGAAGCGCAGCAAAGTGTGTGTGTTTTGGTGGTTCCCCTACAGAATGTAGTGTAGACTCAGGGAGAGGCTGCCATTAAACAAACAGTTTGTTTATAGCGACATATCTTTAAAGGTGCGCTGGTTTCTCATACTGTACGTACAAAAGGAGCATCTGCTACAGAGACAGGAGGTAAAGGAAAATGAACCGTGTTACCTGTGGTCTGAGATGTTCATGAGATACAGCTCACAAAAAGCCCCTCTTTTTAACATGACTGTGCAGCTTTCATGAACACTAAAACGTGCACAGACAAGACGACAGGTTCGACCTTCAACTCGTCAAAGTTTAATTCGCACCCAAATCACCGTTTCGCCTGCTGCTGCTTGAATCCACGCGTCGGCTGCTACGGGGAGCTTCAATCAAGCACATGCTGCTCGGTGCCCGGCTCCGCCTGACATTTTGTAAAGCTTAAATTCTGTATTGTACTGCAAAGGAAGTCATTAACCACAGCCGCACCAACATATGTTACTGTCAGCGCAGGCGACTGAAGTGGCTGGTTCACTTTATGACTGGGTCCCACAGCAGACAGCTTTATGACCTCTGTCATGTCTGCCGCACTGTTATAACTGATGTCACGCCTATGACAGCTTAACAGGGCGCGCTGATGCATGGACTTCATATTGGGCTGAGAGTCTTGAGATGTTAAGTAGTATTACTGATGCAGAGAGCATTTGTTCATGATGCATTTTGCATTGGCTGCAGCGGAACCTTTGACACTGCTCCCATAGAGGCGCCTGTTGTGTTTACGGCCACGTTTTAAACTCACCTCACCTGCTGCCCACCCGCACGCGCTCACGCGTGTTTGTTCACAAGCGCCCGCACACGTCTGTCCTGAAGTGTCGCTATCTGTCTTGCCTCAACTTCTTTCCTGCTCATTAAATCGGAGGGTTAAATTTGCATGTCCTTACCTCCAGAAAGGTTATTCGCGTCCCGAGGTTTCTCCCCTCGCTTGTGTGTGTGTGTGTGTGTGTGTGTGTGTGTGACAGGCGTGAGATGGGGAACACGTAACTGGCTCTTTAAATTACAGCTTAAAGGCGTAAACACAGTAACGAGAAGAAGAAAAGATCTTTTTGAGAAACGTGCTCAAAATAGTCAAACACAAACTCGATTGGAACTTTAATTACAGTCGAGGAAGTGAACTAACACCTTAACAAAGACAAAGAAAAAAGCGATGACGTCTTTTGTCGCGTGTCCTTATTTGCCAAATGTCTAAAGGCATATATTGAAATTATGAGGCTCCCAAGAAGCCGAGAAAATGTCTCCAAAGCAACAGTAATACACATATTTGTCTTCTTGAGAAGGGTTTTCGTGCTTGCTCCGTTCTTACTGTTAAGATGTAGATGTTTTCTCATGGGCATCTGTTCTACAGTTCCCAGAATATCTCATCTCTTGTATCATTAAATTCCTGAATGCATGTCTTCTGACTCACTGTTCTCTCTTCCTCATTCTCTCTCTCTCTGTCACTCAGTCATTCCATTATTCTCCTTGGCTTCTTTTTCTCCCCCCCCTCTCTCTCTCTCTCTCTCTCTCTCTCTCTCTCTCTCTCTCTCTCTCTCTCTCTCTCTCTCTCTCTCTCTCTGTCTGTCTGTCTGTCTGTCTGTCTGTCTGTCTGTCTGTCTGTCTGTCTCTGTCTGTCTGTCTGTCTGTCTCTCTCTGTCTGTGTGTCTGTCTGTCTGTCTGTCTGTCTGTGTCTCTCTCTCTCTCTCTCTCTCTCTCTCTGTCTACACACTAAGCCACAAAAATGTCTGCTTTGTCCGAGCTTCATCGACCAGTAAGAGGAAACAAAATCATTAAAGGCCACGGTTTAAGCGAAATGCAGCAAGTACATAATGAGCGAGTGCATTCTGTGGCTAATGCTCTAAATGTCAGTAGTGTGGAAGAGGTGCAGTGAGACAAAGCAAGAACATAGGACGAGAGTCAAGACGACGCGATAGATATTTTTTGAAATACTGTAGGAGCATAGCAGGACTCACGGTGCAGTGTAATAGCTTATGAACTCGAGGGAAAAGCGTCAGAAGATACAAACAGATTATTAATTCCTGCATCCACAGTATTTTCCATATCTACAGTGTAAACAAATAATTGCACACACAGCTTCTGGGCTTGGACTGAAAAACACCGTTGTCTGTGATCTTAAAGGGACAAAGGAGGTTGTCTAACAGTCCTAAGGGTAAAAGCACATCAAAGTAGAATATATTGCCTTTGTACCATGTCGTGTTTCATCACTGGCTTTACCAATCCTTAAGCTTTAAGACTTTTTGTGTTTTTAAGCATCTTTTTTTGTGATATGTGATGTCTTTGGTGCCAAGGAGTCCTGAAAATCAAGCTGATCACTTAACAATAATCATTTGCTTAATCGTCCCAAGGCGGTGAGTGTCAGTAAAAGCAACTGAAGCCAGTTTTGTATAGAAGCCCTTCTGCTTAGACAGCTCCTGGACAATTAGATTGATGAATGATCCCATCAGACCATCAAACAGTTTTAATTTTTTATTCTGCTATTAACAAACCACAAAGCCAGTCTTCAGGTGTTTTTGTTCCCCCTGTGAATCCAAACTTTGGGCACATTCCAAGCTTTACCTCTTGGCTTTAGTGGAGCGGCTTGGGGAGAAATGCACACCTTGACGTGAGGCTGATAGGAGGGGAGGAAGTACAAACAAAGAGGCTTATCAATGTGGCCAGATGTCAAAGAAAATAATAAGGAGGGAAGCCTGGTGTTTGGAATTACTACTGTGTGCCAGCTAAGGGTTCATGGAAGAATAAGGGAAGTCAGTCCTGGTGGCTGCATTCGTCTTCAGAGGGTTGATTGACTTGCAGTGCTGGATGTGCCCTTTGCATCTCTGTCTGTTCTCCCGTCTGCTTATTCAGGCCACTAGCTGTGCTCCAGGTCCGCAGGTGTTCATGCACCAACAGAGCTCGGAGCGGCTGGCGCTGTCCAAGGTGCTGAACTTTAGGCAACGCACATCCTCAGAAAGTCCTCTACTAGTTTCTGCTGGTAAAATCCCCCCTGACACTTTTTCACTGCAACAGCCTTAAATTAATTCCATAAGCAAATCAATAGGCGAGGTTCTGTTCACGCTCCCACCTGTATCTGGGTCAGGTGTCGCTTAGTGAGTCACTTCATGACCGTGATTGCTGGTGGAGAAAGGTCGGCTGATCACCATCCTCATTTTCTTCAAGCCATCAAATGGAAATATCAGAGCTGATGGGAGCAAGTCCTGCTCAGGGCTAGGCAAAATTAACTTCCTCAAAAAAAGTCAGGAGCCAGGCGGCTTTTTCCACTCTGAGGCTGCCTCTTTGCACATTTCTATAATTTCAAAATTAAATTTAACACGAAGGTTAAACTCAGTGGTGTTGGCTATTAATTAACACAAAAAAATGCTTTATCTTATATAATCCCATGCTTTTTTCCCCTCTGCCTGTATCCAAGCATGTGCTGCTCCCTTCCCAGCTGTTCACAAACTATATCCCCTGTAAACCTTGTCTGGAGCTTTTTTTCCGCATCTTGCTTATGTAAAAGTAAATGTAAAATAATGTGGTGAATAACATCAAACAATTCAGAGGCACATTTTTGGTGTTTTCCATGGAAGCAAGAAGAGGCAAACCCTGCTAGGTGCAGACATTAACATAAAAAATTCATATCCACACTGAAATAACCTAGAGGACCCCGCAAGTGCAGGTGACTGTAAGTGTATTCAGTTATGTAATATTCAAGGAGCAGAAGCATGACTGGCACTAAAATAATTCAAAACACTCTGGTGACAAATGGTTCAGCACCTCTTTTATTTTTAAAACGTTCTTTTTCAGAAAATTCAGCTGGTACACCCCCCCAGAACACACCCCATTAATGCAACAAATAATTTATTGAAATAAAAATAATTAAAAAATGTCTCCATGCGCCACTGAAACCAATATGTATCTGTAATCAGGAGCAGAAGAAAGTCAAGTCAGCCTAATTACAGGCCGTGTAATGAACCACCTGCTGTGAGACTGTGTCGCCGAATGTTTATGAAGTGGGCCAGAAATGCTGTGCACAAACACGTCCTCTCAAGCACACACACATCTGCGTCCTACAAATCACACGCGCACTCGGGGAGAATTTTAAGACCTGCCCACTGCAGAGAACACGGGCCTGCGTGCACACCGGAATAAGACAAACACAAAGTGTGAGATGATTCATAACGGCATCGGCGTCCCCGCTGTGACCGGTGTTAACACAAAGCTTCTGGTGTCGATGCAGATCAATCCACTCATGCTTTTTATTCCTCCGCTCATGCCCACATGCACAACTGCACATGTTGTGAGTGCGCGCGCAGATCCCGCAGCACACAAATTACCCGAAAATAAACTGAAGCCATTAATAATTAAAGAGCAAATATGCACTGATGCCCACAGAGACCGATCACACATAGAAATACATAATACACACAGACACACACACACACACACACACACACACACACACACACACACACACACACACACACACACACACACACACACACTCCCAAGCCCAGCCTCCCCATCTAACCTTTCATCTCCAGATGATGAATGGATGGCGCAAAGGATTCTACCTCCGACAATCTTGCCAATTTTCTCCTTCCGTAGCTTTCAAATTCTAACAGATATTTTTCTGAACTTTCAATTCATCATCCTGGACACTGTCCACTCAAGCGGGAGAGTTGGGACAAAGGCCACATCTATTCACACGCGCACACCCTGACACGTACATGCCCACACACGGACGCATTGGTCAGGCAGCCTCATTTCTCCTAACATGGATCAGCTGATTACTTACTTGTGGTTCCATAAAGACATCTGACGGTGAAAGTGACTTGTGCATTTGATTAGAACCATCCTGCAAAAAAGCGGCATCAGCTGGTGAACTGATGGGGTTTGAAGTGCCACTGAGATGTGTGACTGATTCATCAATCATCCTTTGTAGGTAAAACGAACAGGCGTGGTTTCCAGGTCTATCACTTGGGGGCAGGTTTCTTCCAAATATTCAAATGTCACCTATTCAACTAAAATTAAATCTTTCAGGAAGCAAAAATTGAGTTTAATGACATGTTCTATTATAAATAGTGTTTACTGGAATCAGATAAGCTAATTTCATGCACTGTTATATTGTAGTTTCCCCCAATCAGCAAATTATAAGGAAATGTTTGTGGTGGCTAAAGCGACTGGTGGATCTGTTCTACTGCTAATTATTCTGTATCTGTTAATAGATGCTGAGCCTTAGAAAGTCTCTGACTGACCTTAAGTTGACAGTTTACACTCTCCTCCAGCCTAATGAAGCTGGGGAGGATGTTCTACGATGCCACACTGTTCAAATGCAGGTTTTAGAGATAAAGTCTTCTAAGTGAGAAGGTCTGAATATATAAGAATATATAAATATAAGACGTTAAAATGTACGTATAAACTCAATAGGGACCTCTTATCCACCAGCATTTGCTAGCACTGTGTTTATTTGTCCTTGCCTAGAGCCATATCAGTTTTAGCAGCTGAGCCTCCCAGAGATGACAGTTTATACAGTCCTATAGAAATATGAATGTGTGTGTTTCAGTGTGTGTTGTGTCTGTCTCTTTGTAGAAAGAAGCAGAAGCTGAGAAATAGTCAAGTAAACAAGACCTGTTTTCAAGGCTCTCAAACCCCCGGTGAGGATTGTTGCCCTGACTCTGCCAGAGCTCTGTCAAAGCCTCACAATACTTCTGGATAAAGACTGACCATCCGCTTCTGTCGCAGCAGCACAAAAATAACTCCTCTGAAATCTCAAGCTGCCTAATTCCCGAATTGAGGCGTAGCCGCGGTCGACTGCACATACTGTACTTTACGCACAGGGGCGCGTCCAGATGTGTCAGGTAGGATGTTCATTAACAAGCTCCTCCATCATGTGACGTGTTACGTAAAAGCGGGGCTAAACACGAGCTCCTCAGGGGTTTGTGGAGAGCCTGCACAGCCATGCTCACTCTGCATGTCTGAGGCTTTGCATCTGACCAGGCGGCGCCCACGAACCCGTTTCCCCCGCGCTGCTGAGACATTACTGAATTTAATATGTAATGAAAATACCTATCAGTGCGGCTCTAGAGCTCGACCACTCGAGCTCAGAAAGTGAGTAAGTTCTGGAAGCGCTGCAGCCACTCGGAGGGTGAAGACACAGTCACTTGGTTCCTATAGTTGAGGCTACTCGGCTGATTAATGCTCCGACCTGTCACTTAAAGCCAAAGGCACTGCTGTGGTGCTGCTGCAGACGTAATCACTGTTTAAACTGTTACGCAGGGTGAAGGGCACTGATCTGTCCTGCTCGGTCTGATTTGAGTGCGTCTGGCCTCACATCCAGCCTCAGCGGTGGACCTGATTACGTAAAGTTATTCTCTTAATTTCCTTTGTCTCTATCTATCCATGGCTCTTTTAACAGAGCAGAGGAAGCCATAATAGGTTTTGAGAAGGGAAATTGCACATAACAGCACCACATTAAATGAGGTGGTAATAAGAACGAGTAGCAGAGTGAAGATGAAAAATGGATGAAATGGGACGGATCTGAGTTAATAGAGAGCTACTGTACATGACACGAGTCATTTCTGTCCATTAAAGGAAAACAGTCATCAGTTTAGCGAATGTGCCTGTGCTCATATCACAGTTTACTTGGCACACACACACACACACACACACACACACACACACACACACACACACACACACACACACACACACACACACACACACACACGCACTCTGTGCATTTGGACAGATAAGCTCAGGTGCATGAGAACATGCACAGGCCCACACACACGGACCCTCGCATCCACAGAGCATCGCGTCAAGCTGAATAAAGCCCAATGACAGCTGGGTAAAATTGCACCTATAAATCATTTGTCATACTGGTCTAAATTCTATCTGCCAGCCATTCAAGCAGTCATATCTGTCTCCATAGCCACACACACACCTACACTCACACACGGTCACATTGTTGGATGGCTCTGCTTGTGATACCGGACCCACCACGCTGACAAATTCTCCCCCACAAACACATAAACCTTTGGCTCCATTTTCCAGCGCCGGCGTAGAGATGCTTTTACTCACTTGCGCCTGTTCAGCGATTTTTTGGTGCTGTACTGTAGGAACATGCGCAGCGGGGAGCATCAGACAGGACCGCCACTAAAGCACGCTGCACTTTAAGGGAACGCCCACACAGCCGTTTGTGTGTTTCTGCTGGGTTTGGGCACACACGGCTCTCACTGTACTGGACAGCAGCTAAATCTAATGAGGGCCACCAGAAGTGTCTAAAGACCTGCTGAGGGACGTCAAAGCAAATATTAGAGATGGATGCAGTGGAAGTGATCGTCAGGGGGGTGAAGACTTTATATAGCTATTGTATATTTTGTGATTTTGATTTCGGGAAACATCCTATCCCAGCCCTCACTGCGTGGGAGGCAGGATGCACTCTGAACAGGAAGCCAGTCCATCACAGGTCCACAAACAGCATGGAGGCGAACAACCCTTCACAGTCACACTCACAGGCTCCAATCACTGACTGCTTGTTTCTGCGAGAAGGCCGATGCACCCGGATAGACAGGCATTCAAATAAAACTGTTCAGAGTAATAGAGACCGGTGCTGCGAGACTGGACCGTCATGTTGAGTGTCTAAAGTCCACCGACGGCAGCTGAGTTTTAGCATCTCAGACAGCAGCAGCCCACACGTACCAAATGCTTCCCATTTATCTGATTTACTCTGCGAAGCATCTGAAGTAATCAGATTTACATTCTGAGAGATGTGCATCGCCTCAATTCAATTACATTGTTATCTTGATTAAGTTTTGAACAACCATTAACATACGGTAGCACAATAACCACATAAACATTTTAACTCTTCCATCTGCTGGGCTTCATTTTAGGTTTATATACAGCTCTGCAGTTAATGGGGTAGGAATCATCAGGAGCTTTAAAGACACTGATGTCCTCAGGACACGTTGGACAATCACGCCACTTAGTTCCACTAACAAAATTAAAACTTCTCTCCCTTCTCTAAAACCCTCAGGATCATTTATTCTCTCAGCCAAGTGCAGCCGAATGATACAGACAGCTCCAATAGGCTCAGTGTATGTATCAAAGTAACCTTCTGAATATTTTGCTGAAGCTCTCTTGACATTTTTGGGGAGTTTGCTTTTTGTTCTGTTTATTGCATTACAGTTAAAGTATATTCAGATAATGACTCACGGTTGTTACTAGTCTCCAGCAGACTCACTGCTAATGAGTAATAAAAAAGTAATAGAGAAGCAGTTGCTAAAATGCCTCACCCACTGTGGCTGTGCTGTTGCATAATAGTGCATATTACGGCCCGCGTATTTTTGTGTCTCACTTTTCCCATAACAAACACGTTCTCATTTCAAACTGTGGGAAATCGGAAGGTGTCATACGTCTTTCGTCTGACATTTGTCATGGAGAAAAGCGACGCGATCAGGCCCGGGTGCTTTGGCTGCGGGCCCTGCCATCCATCATGGAGACCGGGTGGTAAATGGCTTATGTAATTCTGTTTCAGATGAATGACCATGGAAGGGAGTGCCACCACTAACATTATTGTGATCTATACAGTAGCAATGAGCGAGGGAAGGAGGAAGTGAGAGCGAAGGAGCCTCTGAGTCTGAACGTGAGATCCTCCCGAGCAGATTCTCATGTATGTGCATGAAATGTGGATTCATGACTACGAGCCTCGCTGAAAAACGTGTAGTGGAATCATCCCCTTCAGCTCCAACTGGGGCCTTATAACCTGAAAACAGAAATAATGGCGGAGCTGCTGTTTTGGTTTGAACTTGACTGCGCATGTGTTCCTAATAAAGTGGCCGGTGTGGGTCAGAATACGACACCACTGAAGGAAAAGTATATGTTTTGTTCTGACTTGATCACAGAAGCACGCTCGCAGATGGCCCTTTGTGAGAACGCAGGCGCGTTGAATCCGCGCCGCTCTGCTTTTGTTGGAGCTTCACCTTGAGTTGAATCTGCATGGAGAGGGCACTCGAACGCCGCTCGCACAACGAGACGCGCCGTCTGTTCCAGTCTGATCCTTGAGTAATAGACACTCGTGGGTAGTGTCAAAAAAACACTTCTCGCAGGCAGAGACGCAGCCCGGGCTGAACAACAAATCATCATAATGGCTTTGTAATTGCTTTTACAGTGTACAGCAGGAGTGCATGCGCTCCTGTGCAATGTCTGAAAAAATGTTAAGTCATTCAAGATTGTCAATTATCTTACGACAGTCGGAGAGTTTCATCCGGCGCATGATTAAAACAAACAGCCTTAACTGTATTTAAGGCACGGATCCTAAAGAAGAGAGAGCACCGTACTGTACAGTAACAAGGGCCTCGTCGCGTTCAAGGACAGGACAGTGATGACAGGAATCATGGAGGTGGAAGAGTGCTGCTCCACGAGTTGAGCTTTCGATGGTGGCAGTGTCTTTTTACACCGTGGATCAATTGAGCCAATCCAGATGTGATCCACCGGTGCCGAATGGCTCCAAAGCTATAATTCAGTTCAAACATTTTATCCATCACCGAAGCCGGTTGTGTGCGGTAGATTTAGAAAAGTAAAAAGCGTCTTATCCTCCTTTTGATTTAGGGCCGAGTTTCGATTCGCGCCGTGTTTGCGAGACGCCAAGAAGTGAAAACACGACGATGGAGATAAAAGAGAAACCGAAAATGATGTTGACCTTTTTGTTCCCTTTTATTTTTAAGTGGCGTTATCAAGAAAATGGCGCCATTTACGGGTGGGAGACTGCGCCGCTGAGGCTCCGAGGAGTGATTGACGCCGTAGCTCTGCTAATTATCGCGTGTTTCCAATGATTGATGTCATTTTATGGCTCAGTAATATTCTTATGGAGTCAGTAGGTCATTGATTGACAGTGATTCAGTCAGGCTGAGGTTCTTGTTCTGCTTTATTTACAGACTTTTTCTTGAATGGCCCTGCTGTGATGTCTTAGTTTGACTATATGTGGATGCATTCATTTACATGTGTATTTACTGTAGATGTGTATGAGGCTGTTTGTACAGTATGGAACACATACATGTGGATGCACCGAGCACTACACCACTGACTCGTCGATTCGCAACTGGACCTTTGACTCTTGACTCAAGTCGATTTTAACCTGCGTCAAGTGAATGGTGAAGCAGTGTCTCCTGAAGACATCGTGACCACTCACATCAGTAGGCTCGGCGTGCGAGCTTCGCAGCCAGATCCTTGAGACTCTGTGTAAAATCCAGCGGCTGAGAGTCGAGGCGGGATTTAGACAAGAGGGAAGATCTGGGCCTGTGTGTGCAAAGCTTGTGAGAGCTGCAGGATCAGTCGCTCCGGATCTGTAGTGAGGTCACATTAGCATGTGAACTTCTGTACACGCTGAGGCAACGAGGTGAAGCTGTTTCACAAGGCAGTGACTAATTACACTGCGCTTTGTATTTGTGCGCTTTACTGTATGTGTAAGTTGGAAAGGGATGTTGATTACTGCTCACTTTGACTTATTCTCACAAATCAATAATGTTCTGCACTTGGATACAACCTTAGACTTTATGTACAGTATACGCTGTTGCGCAGGAGGTTTATATGTTTTTTCATAAATTCTTTCATTTCTTTGTAAAATCCTTTTTTTCCTGCCTTCTAACAGATGGTTTAAAGGTATTGCGGGGCCATAAGGACATAAACATTTTATGTTTGCATATGTAATACTTTTTTCATTTACAAGTACAGTTTATATATTAATGTATTTGCTGATTTCTCTTCTATAAAATGTGTGTGTTTTTCCTTGTGTTTCCCGTGGGTTTTGCTTCGTCCCATCAGAGCTTTGTTGGGTCTCTCTCACCTTGCTTCGTTTTAATCTTCTGGCCCGGCTGTCTGGTGACAGATGGAGTCATGGTGGCATCATTCAGGTAACGATGACTGGCTCTGACAGGCCTGCTGAGCGCATACGGGGCCGATGCAGGAGCCCCTCGCGTGCTGCACCGTGTTCCTCCGCGTTCCTCATATTAAAACTGTAATTACTGTGAACGTGTACCACGGTTGCAGAGGTTGCTCACTTGTCTGTCATTCATGACATTTGAACATGCATTGCCACAGACGAGTGGTTTCTTCACACTTGTTAGTATACAGCTCACGTAGCAGATTTAGCCTTGAGTTCCTGCGCTAATGAAAGAGCCCCACACTCGTTGCTAAGGTCCCTGTACAATTATGAAACGGACAGAATATCAAGTGTTCTGTGTAGCAGATACTTTGTTTCTTTGCTTTGCGTACGTTGGCAATGAAAGGCGGCTTTTCAGCATTGACTGTGTGTGTGTGTGTGTGTGTGTGTGTGTGTGTGTGTGTGTGTGTGTGTGTGTGTGTGTGTGTGTGTGGACATGAGAGGTGGTACCTAGAGGCAGAAATGCATAAGTCAGTAACAAAATGAATACTGTTTACTTGCATTTGTAGTGTTTATCAGAATAAATACTCCATTAGACATAGAACTAACACTTTATAGTTTTTTGTTCTGTTGATATGTAACTGATTTGTTTCAGCGTTCATTTCATGGACAAATCCTGCATTAAAAAAACGTTGAATGATTGAATCGGGCAACATGAATAAGTTTAGGTCAGGTCTGTTCATCGTGTTTACTTCATCTACAGATTCAAGGAGAGGATTTATTACAGGTTGGAATGTATTTACTGCCAACAAGTGACATATGGGTCCAACATTTTGTAGTGACTAGTAAAAATGGGGTCAGATGTCTGATACCTTCAGCCTGAAATGCTTTATTATGTATTAGATTATTATATTTAACATGGAGAATCTGTAAAGCTGCCAGGTAATGGTAATGTTCTCTACGCTGCTGACATTAATTGTTTAATTAACCTGATATACGATTGCTTATTAATGATTGTTATTGTTGTTACGCTGTTTGCTAAGAGACGCTAGTAAACGTCTAAAAGCCTGTTGAGGCAGCCATAGGATGAGGCGCTCCACCTTCGAGTCGCAGTCACATAAAAGCCTTAATAGCAGCTCATCGTTAGCTCCTAGCTGTCTGCTGCAGCCCTCGGTGAGCGGGCTAATAGCTAACGTGCAAAAGCACAATGTCAAAGCATCTGGAACCAACGCGCAAAGTATAAATCAGGCAGTGAGCCTCTCCACAGGAGCACGGTACATGCAGAACCGCTCAAACCTAACGGGAAGGATCAATTATTTACTTTAATTTCCAACATTTCTTGACTATTGATGGGGAAATTTCTTCCCGTCCTAAATGCTCCATGTTTAAGAAAGGATTGAACCAAAAACATTTGATAGTATAATTTAAAGAATGTCCTCTGGGCAGATCATAACCTCACATCACTGACACAGACAGCTGCTGACATGATGCGAATGGAGAGATGCTGCCTTTTGTCTTTGCGCTACAACATACATACATACTTTCCTATTTATTGCAGGCGGTGTTGATTGATGCGTAGGCTGGTTTCTGCCCCCGGGAGCTGAACTAACAGGTTGTTATATTACACTGTCATTTAGCAAACACTCTTTGAAAAGCTCTAATAATCACCAGAGCCGCAGTTTCGAAATGACTCCAAAACACATTTCAGTGACAGTGATGATAAACTGATGAGTACTTTTACAGTGGATCGATAAATATTGTGCATCTGAGCAGGATTACGCCTCGGTAATTGCGTTATGTATGTGTCTGTGCTGACAGGACCAGAACAAGAGGGCGAGTCGGCGACGAAGGGAGCAAGGCTGAGAATGGATGATTGAGGCGTATCCTACAGTTTCCACCGGCGCTGACGCGATCCGGACAGCGTGTTGGTATTCCACTTGAATGGAGTTAGCTGTTAATCAGCTTTTCTGCGTTAAGTCAGATTACTGTGCCGTCACCAGCCTCATGAGGAGAAGCCATCTGCTCTGACGGAGCCGACAAGACGAGTGTGGGATGGAAGCGAACGCACCACGGGCTCCTGGAAGAACCCGCACGAACCTACAGTTTGGACTGGATATAGAAAGTGAAGCATTTTTTTAGCCTTTGGGCTGATAAGTGCCTGAGAGTCAGTTAAGACTTAGTGAGTTTACTATCTGTTAGCATCTGTTGGATGGGAGACATGTTGTGAATATACCTCACCTCAAGAAAAACACCCGGCAGCTACACGTGAAAATAAAAAGTTCCCAATCAACATGCTTATAGTCAAAGAAGAAATAAAACTATCAGACCCACTTGTAGCCTCTGTTCGCTCCAGAACGGCTTCATCAGCAGTTCACAGTGAGAACCCATCTGCTTTGATCTTATACGACTGACGGGGCGATACAAATACTGATGACTTCTGTGTAGTAAAGATAGTTCACCATATGCTAACAATATGAAAACACCATGCTTGGCAAATACGGCGGAGGAGCATTGCTGTGAGATAATAATGAACGGGGAGGAAGGGAGAAAAGACGGGAGGCAGTGGGAACTGGAGCGGTGGGAGAGGAGAAAATGCTGACGGCAATGCAGGGAGAGAGATTGAATGGATGTCGGCGGAAGAGGGGAGATGAAAGCATTAGGATAACGATGGAGGGAGGATAGAACAAGGAGGAGAGGTGAGGGAGATGCGGAGTGACAGACCGGATGGAGGGGCGTCGGGGCAACGGGAATCAGAGGCCGAGATGGGAACGGAGGGATGAAGAAACGAGGACCAACGGTGGCGAGCGCTTAGCGGAGGCCCGGCGGCGTTCGGATCAAACGGAGGCGGACGCTGCGTCCGTTTGCCCCCAAACAGCGCCGCGAACGCACCATCATCACACGATTAGCGCCGTGGCGCTAGCGCTATGCTAACGCGTAGCAGAGCGGCCCCTTATGATGCCGCTTCCTTTAATTACCCCGTGATCCCCTTTAAACGCGGTGGCCGTCGAGCCCTAACGACTGTGACCAGAACACTGATGATTCGTTAAAGAGCAGTCGTTCCCCTTGACTCAGGCCAAGTGGCCGAGCTTCCTCCTGCCATCGTTCTAATTCTTTCTAGCTCATTGCTCTCATTAGGAGCCGTAATCTACTGCATGATGTATGGAATAGAGTACAAGGTAGAACAACAGATGTGCATGTAAGTGTTGGCTGCTGCTCTGACATTGCCATGCACGCCGTGACCTGCGACTGCGCTTCTAGATGCACAACACATCTGTCCAGCGGCTGCTTTTCACAGCAGAGGGTTGTTCTGACGGAAGACGCCTGTGATCCCACAGTCTGAGACCTGCAGAAACAAGGCTGTAACATCTTATTCTGTATTTGCTCCTTGTCCCGTCTGTCTGCTACGTTAATTTCCTCACCCATGGCTGCACATTATGCTTTATAGTAAGGTCAGTCATTACCTACTTCCTACTCAGCGGCCTGTGTGTGCGTGTGTAACGAGTCGTTCCTCCACTGAACGTTTTAATTGCATTAAACGCAGGCGGCCGTATTAGCATACAAAGGACGTCCGTCGGAGTTGTGTTATAAATCACTGGAGCAGTGGTTTCACAGGTACAATAGGCTCCCTGGGACACGAGGCACTTGTGTGTTTATGTCCTGCTGTTCCCGGCGCAAATCCCCCCGATACAATGCACAGAGCGCGGCGCGGCATCGCACATCCAGAAGTAATACAGTCAGCGGCGCTGGTAAAAGCGCAGGCGCTTCCCTGCGTTGGGTTCAGAAAGGTCACCTTTACAACTGGAGTTAGTGGAAACTTAATAGATTAAAAGCCTTGCAGCAACAATGAGTAATAGGTGCTGAATTCCAGCATTAACTATATTTGGTGCAGGAGATTTACAGCTGGAGGCAGACGGCTGTTTATTAACCTTTCTGTTGAGTCTTAGAGAGGAGGAATTAATTTCAAAGACGTAATCCGTGCTTCCTGGCTGTTCTGATGCACGGGTGCTGCTCCTCTCCTTTACGCGCTGCCACGTGAAGCGGCCGCACCGGCCGAGCCCCCGGGTGGTCTGGCTGCAGTCCCACCGCCCTCCCTCAGGGTGCGTCTCTGCTTTTGTTCCTTTTTGTGCGTCGGCCCGTGTTGATTTAACTGTTTTGCGAACGCCTCTCCCACGCAGACGTCCCTCCGTTGCTACCGACAACAAAGAAATAAATACCCCCCCCCAGAGCTGCAGAACACGAGGCAGCGAGGCCGAGGCGAGGAGTTCAGCCGCTGTGATGCAGAACCTCCTGTGTTAAAAGATACAGTATACCATTCATCACTGTGATCTGTACGTTTAGTAATTCCAGGTCACATTATAAACTCATTTTTAAGGATGTAATCCGTGGGTTTTATCTTGCATCCTTTCAGACTCATATTGGATCAGATCAGTGCCACTTTGACATATTTCAAACCCTAATGGGCAGGTTTGCAGCAGCAAACCAGGCTGTGAGAGGCTGTAAACATGTCCTTTAACATGTCCTAAACTTTACATTCTTGAAGTACATGTTTCCTCTGTTGTGAAATGTGCATACTGATCTTCAGCACTTTATACCTTCTCCATCCCTTGTCCAATAAAAATCCTCCTCCCTCCATGATGGCATTATACAGTTCATTAGTAACAACCTCGAAACATCCAGCAGGAGTGTTGGGAAAATAAATCTTCTCACGCCAGTCTTCAGCCGACTCTGTTGAATTTAAGCTACCTGTTTACACAGGTCACAGTCCATTTGGGCCACTGATGGCATTTAGGTCAATACTAATAAAAAATGATGGGTATTGATCAACCTGAAGCGTAGTCCGTTATTTGAATTCCTTCCTTTAAAAGCTACCAAATCACAAAAGACTCATATTTATATTTTGAGATCAGGAACCTACAGCTTTTTGACCGGAGCAAATCCGTCTAACAGAACCAGGCTCCGAGTGGATCTGGTCCATCTGCCTTGACCGGTTGGGGTTAGTGGAAAGTGGAGAAATAGAAAACATCAATGTGCTAGAAGAGAGGACTGATGTGACGCTGCCACAGCGACTGCTTGTAAATCTAAACACTTATTTCATCATGTCTGTGACCCTCAGTACGATGAACAATAACACATCTCTGGGGACTTCATTTTATTGTTTAAACGTTTATTATACTTATATTATTCTTAAACAGCCTGCCAGTGTTTAGCAAAAACTTATGTTTTGCATGATTTGAATGTTCTATTTTTAAAAGCATTTTTTTAAAACCTCAAGAAAGCACTTGAATGGAGGATGTGGTTGGGAATGTTAACGATGCCCTATTTGTTTTCTACTGAATTTTAATCGGCCTCTTCTTCTCTGATTATAGAGAAACAGTTGAGATAAAATCTGTCTTTCGCCGACGCATATTCATCCACGAAGCGGCAGCGGTCGCACGCACGGGTGAGCAGATTACACATTGTCTTTGGTTCTCTGGCGGTGTTGGCGGTGGAGGGGTGGGGAGGGGGGGCGGAGACAGAGGTCTGGGACACCTTCTGCCAGTGATGCTCCTGCCAAGACCTTCTCCTGACGGGAGCTCCCTCGGCATGAGGTTTGGCTCCGCTTCTGACTCCTCACTGATTACAAATGAAGACACGCTGTTTCTGTTTCATTGTCTGCGTCGTGTTCAGTAACATCTGAACTCCCCCCTCTTGACTCAAAGGCTTCAACATCTCTCATTCACTGGTTAAAGTTAGATTCAAGAGGTTCTTTGGCTGAAATTTAAATGCACCGGGAGTGGACCATCCATCAGAACACAATGCAGAGTAGTGGAAGTGTCCAACCTGCGGCACGGCGACGTTTCAGTTCACTCGTACGAATTCATCTGCAGCGAGTTTGGGTGAATCTGGGCGTGAAACTTGACACCACACCTCCCAGTGACATTCACGCCTGGCAGGTGATCTGTGAAGAAGGAGCCGAGGCTCCACACCTCGCTTCCACTGCCAGCGAGGGCAGAGGAAAGCTGCTGTGGGACGGCGGCGATCAGGTGACGCCGTGGTTCTACCTGCAGTGGGTACGTTTGCACCTTTTAACGGACACATTAACCGAACCAAGCACCGGTGGTGGACAGAGGAGCCACTGGTCTCTCCTGTGGACGAGTCAATCACGGGGGCTGGCTCTGCTTCGGGAGTGGCACTGTTGTGGCTGAGCGGAGGATTGGGCCCAAACTCCTCCGATCCCACACAATCCCTCCCACCGACTACACGTCCTGGCTGGATAACGGACCAGGTTTAGCCAGACACTGATCAATGTCAGTGCTCCAGAGCGGATCGGAGCAGATCCCTCCTCCCAGTGGCCTCGCACCCTTCACTGTTCATCATGGTTGCGTTTAAGACATCTAAGTAGTCGTCTTATTAAGACGTACAGTGGAGTCAGGGTTGAATCCAGATCAGATGATGGGGAAACGCCAGCGCGTGCACTAAAGCACATTGTCGGGTCGCTGCCACGTCGACGCGGTGTGAGACAGATTCCTGCAGCACTGGGGAGAGGCAGCTTTTATAGAAGTGTTTATGGCTCATTGACATCCTGCCGCTGTGTTTATGACTCACTGTGCCCGTCACACCACTAAGCACCCTGACTCCCTCAAGGGCATCGGGACCGATCAATATAGACAGAAGCGCGCTTTAATAATCTAGCGACACATATTCCGAGAGGCCGAACCGCCGCTTCTCCGCCTCGAGCCGCGGGCGCTCGGCGGCGGCGTCGTAGCGCCGAGATTAGCAGCGCGTCTGCATGTCGCACACTGCGTGGACGCCCGCGCCGCCAACACAACCATCGAATCACAGGTGACGCTGCGCTCGCAGCCAGTTTCTCTGATCTTCCCATTCCGGCAGCTCTTGGCCGTATCAGAAATGATTGGATTCTTCACACGGTAATAACGGCAGCAACTATCAGACGTGCGCGTAATAATATAAACCCGTTTCCCCGGTGGCTTTTTTGCCTCACGATGAAACATATTACGCTGCAGACGCTCTCAGACTGTTGAGCCAACATATCTGATGGTACAGTGTGAATAATGCTGATCTGAATCCCTGTGTGCAGCAGGTGAGTTTCTGAGGGGGCTGAGCACAATACAAACATTTCAGCGGTTCCACTTGAATAAATGGATCGCCTCAGTGTGTTGCTGCACAGCTGTCTGCTGTCCCCTCCTTATTGATAGAACATTGATTGTTGGTGCTGGTGGCAGCTATGGTAATACACGGTGAAATGGCATTGTGACAACCATGATCTCGCTTTGATTCCAAGTAACCGCTCTCCCAGCAGGGTGAGAGCGGGCCTCGGCCCGGCCTTGTCGTACAACAAAAAGCACTTAGTGGGAATGCTTATGAATAAAAATGCCAAGGCGAAAGGCAGCCTGCTCCGAGGGAAGCTTTTGACAAGCTGGCAGTCTGCCATTTTGATTATCTAAATTTACCGTTAAAGAGCTATGAAATATGAGAAAAACTAGCGGTTGGCATCCGCCTGGCAGCTATGGGAGATGTAACTGTTGTGTATTTGCTCCGTAATGACTCCTCTCCTCCTTGTCGATAGGAGCGGGTCTACACCATGGCGGTGATGTCAAGTTGTGAATCCTGAGCTGGAGACGTGCAGACGCTGGAGGAAATGCTCACTTATGCAGGAGAAACCTGCAGCAGCGGCAGATTGAAGGCGGGCGTCCGTCTGCCTCGACTGGCTGAAGGGAGAAGGTCCAACTGAACCAGCTGATGACCAGTACCAGGGCCAGAACCTGCACGATGCTGTCAAACACCTGTGAGAAGACAACTGCAGTGCAGTAGTGATGCCTGGAGCTTTCAAGCACTTCACACGGTTTGCGATACAGCTGTTTTGGGTGATATGGCCGCTCACATCCATTTCATAAACGGCGTTAGACTTAGGAATGGTTCCCTGCTGGGGAAGGTGAACCCCACAAAGTGACAGCACGCGTGCAGCCACTTATCTTGGGGCAACAGAGACTGTCCTGTCGGAAACGTCAATAAGCTCGGGCTGATCCGCGGTCGGGGCTTCTGGTTATGTAGCTTATCATACAGTATGTGGCTCACTTCAATAACAAATAAAATCCTGCAGTACGTGCATAAACAGGTTTTTCAAGTTTTACCACATCTGGAAGAACATTTTTTATATTTGAATACTTTTTGAAGATTTAGGAAAAACAAGTTTTAGATCAATACACTCAATCCCTTTCTTTAAATACAAGCAGATTGATTGACAGGTTGGGCTGGAATCTTGAAACCTTTCACAAACTTTGGAAAATAGCAAAGTGTAAATGAAAAATCTCACACAGCAGACTAAATAACTGGCTTTACAGTCTGGCAGAGGTGACTCCTAAAATTCCTAATCAGCTTGACCTACTACACCCTGAGCGAGCGGAGCCATGCTGAGAGCATAATCGTGGCCCTGAATCTGTGAGAAGCAGCGCGGGCAGATATTCGAGGTTCATTAGCCATTGAGGCCGCGCGAGCACCACATGAGAGTGGAGCGCCGTCAGAAGAGCAACCTTGTGTGATTTCCTGCCGCACTTGTCCTCAGGCCTTTTGGCAGAAACGTGTAAAAAAGGCCACCGCTGAGATGGAGGGATCAGAACTTTAGCCTGCGCGCGGTTACTTGTGTGAGAAGGTCAACAAGAAACAGTTGCACGAGGAAGACAAATAGGGCCACGAGGAAAAGTATCCAAATGTATATTATATATGTATATTATATATGTATATTCTGACTTTTTTCGTTTCAGTCTTTGTGTTATAACGAGACCAAGGTCGGCAGCTTAGACAGGATCTTTAACCGGGAAATATTAACTCCACTAACTAAGGCTCAACCTGGAGCCCAGGCCAGGTTTAAACTCGTCTATGAAGAGGTTCAAACTGTTGGCGTGCTCATTAGGGAGCCGAGGCCAGACGGACAGAAGGGTGAGAAGCCACATGCACGACCCATACAGTACCACATGTTCATTAATAGTTGAATTTACCAAGGAACAAACCATACAGACCAAAGCACTAATACTCACTGCATGGCAGAATGAAGCTGACGCAAAAGGCTAAATGCTAAATACACAAACTCACTGCAGAGGCAGGAAGTCATAGAGAACACACATGCTAGACACACACAGGTAACAAGGTATGGTAACGTTTGTAGGTAATCAGCACAATCAGACCAGGCCCAGACAGGAAGCAGAACGGAAATGACAGCACAAACACAGACACCAGACAGAACGAGGACAACAGCGCCCCCGATGGCCGGAGGCCTGAACTGTCACACTCACTTAGGCAGGAGAAACCTGCAGCAGCAGCAGATTGAAGGCGGGCGTCCGTCTGCCTCGACTGGCTGAAGGGAGAAGGTCCAACTGAACCAGCTGATGACCAGTACCAGGGCCAGCACCTGCACGAGGACAACAGCGCCCCCGATGGCCGGAGGCCTGAACTGTCACAATCCTGTTTAGAAAGATCACCAGGTGCACTTGAGCGCTGAAGCACTGTGGTTTGCATTTAATACACGGAGACAGCGGGTCATTGATGTTGATATCAAAGGCACTTTACGTGCTCCCACACGGGGCCCAGAACAGGATGAGCGGAGCCATTTGTTTGGATTTTTATTTGATGTCTCATAAACCCAAACAGCTTCCAATAATCGCGTTTCCGGGATGTGACGCCCATATCGTTCAGACCTCCATCAAGGACAAATTGGTTGCTTGGAGAATGTCAGATTACGTTTTGGCGGGGATGCATCTTTATATTCTGCATCCGCACGCGTGTCAGCCTCTTTCCCAGTCGTTCAAACTGTCCCACGCTCTCACTCTCCCCATTTGTTTGCCAGCGTTTCTCTGTTTTTCCTATCTTCATTTCTCTCTGCAGCAGATATCAGTCATACTTCAGCTCGGCTGGGCAGAGCCGTGACTGGGTAGAGAGGGGTGGTAATTGAATTTCTCTCCTAGAGTGACTCACATCAACACAGACATTTCAGACATACCCGGGCACGACGTAATAGACGGGGAGGGCATCGCGTCGGCTTAGAACCGCAATTAACCACAGGCCGACGCAGAGGCTCGAAGGCTCGACGAAACCGTGGGAAATGAATGCGACTGCGCTTTCTACAGTTTTATAGTCCATGTATTCACGCTTCTAAGACTGATATGACATTAGAGCAGCTGCTCCTCAAGTGGGAGGAAATCGGAGGGGTGTCTGTTTCTGTTCAGGTCGAGCAGCGCCGGGTGAAAAACGATGACACCGCTTGCTTTCACTTAACCATGAGCCCAGAGCCGTTACAAACTTGACATAATGGCTAATTGTGAGGAGGAGCTGCCTGTAAAGTGAAGCAGATTAACTGTCGTCACCCAAACTATGACTGGAGATTCATGAGGTTTCTTTATAACCTTCTCTCGGGACACGGTATTCTATTAGCAGCTGTTCACTGTTTCACACTAAGGCCTATTTTTAACAAGTTGTTAATGAAATCTATAGATGACCCGCTTAAATATAATTAGTGTGATGACAGTATACAACAATAGAATACATCACTATGGAGAATGGAGTTTGGTTCCCAGTGTTACCATTTTTTTTTCTTTTCTTACTTATTGTCCTCTGTTGCCACTTGCGTGTGATAACAGCTGTAACCTTGTTGAAATACACAGTATCTGTGACCAAACCTGACACAAAGCGAGAGCAGGTCGTCTGCTCGCGGCCTACAGTAAGTGCTCCAGCCATGTTGTGACCTCTCAGGCCATCATCGATTAAGGTATTTTAAAGTGTGCTTGAAGCAGATTAATCATCTTGTTCCAAACTAATATATGGGCGGAGTGTTGCTGCAGGTGAATGAATGCTTCTCCTGGCAGTTATGGATGCACGGGGGCAGGCGCTCCTATGTATTGATTGTGTACAAAGAAAAGAGGGGGGGGGGGGGCGCGAGGTGATGAAATGAAACCGCCGAAGCACGTCGGGGCTGAAGGAAATGCTTTCGCTGCCTTGAATTAATAATGCTAAACAATTATATTAAATTGGCGGTTAAGTGATTATAGTCACACAAAGAATGCACGACTTATCTTCTAAAATGAATCTGAACACAAACTGATTATGTTTGAGGTGTGGGTTGAGTGAGAGTCTGGGAAATGCACACGCGAGCGCTAAGTCTCTCAGCTGCTGCTGCTGCGAGGCGGCCGCTGCAGCGACCGCGAAGCGCGTGGCCGCACTCGGCGAGCGCCCGCGCTATCACAATGACGGCTTTATTTCATGTACAGATGTTGAGGGCGAGGAAGTGGCATTAGTCAGCCGTCCCCGGGTGGCGCCTTGAAACGCTTCCAGGAAACTTGGCAGCTCCACCTTGGCAGATCAACAGAAGCTGAGAGGTAATGAGGTTGCATCAGCGCAGCATCTTTCTCCGTGCCCTCATTACACATTTTCATCAACCAGTCAATTGATTACAGCTGCTGCTGCTTTACGAACGCAGCCAGGATGAAGAATTATGAAGTAATCACCTCTTGCAAGGGACTGGCGTTTTACAAACGAGCATAAATTCACCTGTGAAGTGCTGCTCTTCACTTTTACTGTCTGTCGGGGCGATGCGGCCCCGGTGGGAACCGTGATGCTCGGCCTGTGTGGATGTGACCAGACAGAGGCTGACACGCGGTGAATGAGCCCGTGTTTATCCGCGTGTCATCACCAACGCGCCCGATGGAGACAATGTGGACTCAACCCGCCTCATTTTGACCAGTTGTGTCTTCGGGGCCAATCAGACGGCTGCCTGCTGATCGCGGACCCCGCAGCTGCCGGGGCGGCGCTGGCTTCGCAGAGGTGCCCGTTTTACTGTATGTCAGTCCTGATGTTTACTTAACAAACAGTTGTGAGAGCTTTGGCGCGCGGTCCGTTCCAGGTTAGCTGATCGCAGCGCCGCACGCGCCTTATGAATGGAACATGGTTCCGCAGCTGTGACACGCCGCAATTAAAAGCACGCGGTGTCGCACCGGGCCCGAACCCAATCTGATTACACTGTAGCAGCAAATAATGCTTAGCTCACCTAATGCGTCCGTAAAATGAATTAAAACCGGATTTTCATCCTGTGGTAATTCCTGTTTTTTTTAGTATGTCCACAGCCAGTTCTAACCAGTTTTATAAGCCTTTAGAGCCAAAGGTCTGTCCCATAATGTGTTATAATGGTGCCCCCGTGTTATCAAGAAATGGCATATATTGCTTCAAAGAAGTGAGGAGTTATGGAAATATATTGCTGTGGGGTATTGTGGTTGTCTCAGTGGTGCAGAGCCCATTTATCATGATGCTGTGACACCTGGGGGAATTCCAACACAGAGGCTGATCCCAGATTGTGAACACACCTACTGTGAGCACACACATACACACACACACACACACACCTACACTTACTGTACTGCTGCACGCGTGCGAGGATGTTTGCATGTACCTGGGTACAAGGACGTGGTGAAATAATACCTCGTCAGCAGGTGCCTGCGCCCACGTGCACAACACCGAACGCTCATTTACAGGGTGAACGAAGGATTCGCTGCCGCTTTCTGGTGTTTTGGACTTGAGCTTCAGCCGGACAGAGGCGGCAAGTGTCTGAACGGGAGCGCGTGAACACAAGGGCAGCACAGTAAGACAGGCGAAGGCGAGGGGAACCCAGGGGGTTCAGACAGACTTTCTCTTATATAGGCTGGTTGGGTTCTCAGTCCAATGACTCAGGGATTCAGAGTGGAACCATGAGAAAAGGAGGAGGGCAGAAGAGAGGAAGAGGGTGTAATGGATAGTCTGAAGCATTCGTCTTAGTGTGGACACAAGAAAATAACAATGTAGGTACTTACCATCTCCAGATAACAAAATCAATACACTGTCTCTGTTTTGAGTTTAATCAATAGTATTCTCTACGCCCATTATTAGAGGAAATGATCGCCAATTAGCTTTCTGGGGTTTTTTGAAATGTCAGCACTGTCTCAAATGTGCCCTTCAACCATTAGAATATCATTACAGTTTGCTGGACAGTTATTGCTGTTTGAGAACTTTGATTAACCAACTTTTAAAAAGGAAACCTGCTGACGATCGATGGGGTTATGACAACGGTAACTCTAAGACATGAATTCACGATGGCATTTGAATTAAACATTTATGCTTTATACATAATCTCTGGCTCAGCCGTGCTCTGGGTCTCATCCTACATTTTTGATGTTTCATGTTGTTGTGCCACTAGGGCCCGTTGTGGGTCTCTTACAGCATGTTCTCTTTCCAGTTGTGTGTGGTACCTGGGCCCTATCTTACCACCGCTAAGCTAATTAACATTAATTAACATTAAATTCTACAGTTTATTAATCATCAAAATTTGGCAAAATGATCTATTTTACGTAAGAGCTTGATGTCTGATAATTTTAAAGCCTAATGATGAGGCACAGGTCCTAATTTGAGCCTCTGCCAGTCTTATATTTACCGTGCTTAATATTCTTGGCTCCTTCTCATATATTAAATTCTCAGTCTAAAGTCTTGGTGCTGACTCAGTCATCCTGAGAAAGAACATGATTAACCACGCATTTATTTGTAAAGGACCGGTCCCTTCATGCGTCTTAGCAATTCAAAATACTGGACACCAGTGTATGTTAAAGATCCACTACAACTGCTCCGACCTACAGATTTAACCTAACTTTTGAGATCACAGTTCAAAAATTAAAAAAAGCCATAAAGTTGGTAAAATTTCTTATCCTTGATGGAAATTTGAGCTTCAAGTCAGATTATAGAATTTCTGTCTTTCAAATAAAAAAGCAATTTAACACATAAATAAAAACTTCTTGATGTTTATTCATCCCAACTCGATCTCATGAGCGATGGCGACTGAATGTGTATTTTTCTTTATCAGCTGGAGTCGATGTGGTGGCTTTAGCAGCATACTGAGACATCATTCCCATCAAAATGATAATTTTCCCTTCAAACTGTTGCCGCTGAGGAGGAAGGCAAGGTTGAGTCGACAAGCAGCTTGTCTGGTTCTACATGATAAGGCGGGAGTGTGAATGGGCAATGAGACAAGTTTTACACCCGTGCACTTAGCTCAGGTAATATTGGATTCCTTGGATTGTGTGTGTTGGAGCTAAAATTCCCATTTGACTCTGCTAATCCTGAGTTAAAAGGCAAAGATCATTCATATAGTAAATCTGCAGTCGGTCTCCATCGTGCTCAGCGTTGGGGCATCTGCTGCGATCCATGATCGGCCGAGTAAAGATGCAGAGCAGTGGATCAATAAGGAGCCACGCGGGGCCGTGGAGGGTGAAAAAGAAGCTTTTTGCCAAATTACGTCTTAACCACAGAGCAAATGAATGAACCTAGTTTAGAGGCCCCAGCGGTTCTGCACTGACGCTAATGTTAAACGCGTCCATTAGACGTGTGGGAATCTCTGGACGACCCGCGAACAAGGATCTTTGAGTTTATATCAACCAATTAAGACAAACAATATCTACTAAACATCAAGTGCTCGCGACATCCAGCTTTTCCACTCTGCAGTTCTACGATGTGGTTGGTCTCCACTGATTTGCTCTGCTTGTCCGCTCGTTTTGGCTTTTAGTGCTGTTTAACTCCCCCCGCGTGATTGATGGAGTTTCTGCAGGTCCGGCTTTGTTTTTCCAGCGTTACCTGCGCTCGCCCTCCGTATCGGTGTTGCTTCTTGACCTGATGACTGCGAGTCTCACCTGCTGTTTGGTCATTTCCAACCAACGATGTGGCAAAGAGGAAAAAAGTAGCTCTGACGTGGAGTGTGACTGAATGCACAGGGGAAAATGACAGACCTGTGCCTGTTAAATTCCATTAGGACATTTTCTACATCGAAGCCAGGAATATACTGTAATGCAAAGCGTTTGAATGTTTTTATTTACTCAATAGCTGCACAAATAGGTTTTAAACAGGAACAAACAGCAGGTTAACAAAAAAAACTGGTGGGATGTTTTTGCTTTCGCATTAGGACATTGACTGTTGTGTCAATATTCTAACACACGTGGCGTCTGGTCCCAATCAATAACGTTTTAGCTAGTCACAGGAGAGAGTGGAGCTATAAAACATATATTAAAAATAAGTCTCAGAAAGGAACATGTGGTTTGAGAGACTGAAGCGTAGGGCAGCGTGTGACCACAGTCGTCCGTCCCCTTGATATATTGTTGGCTGACATGCTGCACTGACCTTTACTTACATTATCTGCCATCATTTCACCATAAACCACAGATTTATTACTTTAGTGAATGCCAGGGCTCTAAAAATCTTGTCTTCGTCTTTTCTTTGTCATCCCGTCCTCTCCCTCTCTCAGCCCGGCTCGTGTTTAACTGTGGAGAAGGTCGGAGTCATTAGTGGCATGGTAATAGACAATGTAAATTAGACGAACGCTGTTAAAGGAGATTAAAACCTAATTCTGTGTCAGAGCCCGGCTACTCCCGTCTGTTTAGTGGGATGTACATCATGTTTATTTCAGGGGAGACAATGTTTTATTCGAGTAAAACAATAGTTGTATTGGAGAATCGTAGTGAGACGGGTCTGTTTTGGTTTCTCTGACTGTGACCCTCGACGTGTTGACAGTGAGCGTACAGTTCACGTCTCAGTTTTATAGATAATAGCTTAAACGCTACAATACGTTAATAAATAATTTGGGAAAGAGCTTTTGTATTTTTACACAGATTAAATTGACCTTCCATGAAATGTTTTGCCCAAGAAGAGGGAGATCTTCATAAAACTTTAATCCAAATAAAATTGCTAATGCTACTGCTGTCAGTTTTCGTCAGCGTTCATCCCTTTGAGTGATACTATCCTAATATGATGTTACCGTTCCTGCTGAGGACGTGTGGGGCCGTCCGGGAAGAGCTCATCAGGTGAGAGGCTTTATCTGAGGACGGTGTGAACAAACTATACACGAGCCCCCCCTCGTTTGACCATAATTGATGGGTCTCAGCTCACCCAGCCCGTGACTCCTTACGTAACCTTGATTAACGACGGATACAGACAGACACCATTACATGCCTATTGACTCTAAATCTCGCACATCAGGCAGGCTTCAGCTTCCCCGGTTAAAACTCATTTACAGTAATTAGCGCTGATGGAAGGGCAGACGGCAGAGAGGAGCCACACAGACACTGGACCCAAGGACATGCGGTGACATTTAGATGCTGCGTGTGGTTCCTTCTGGAAAACCAGTGACGGCGTCCTGGGAACGCTCGGTGCACTGGGAAGCTCAAACATTAGTTACTGTAGGAAGAAACAGTGAATGCTGCACTACAACTACAGTATAATTACTTACGGACACGCTCAGTAATGTCAGGACAGCTGACAGAACCAAAGATCAGTCCAGACCATGACCTGTTGCTTCTGGACCTCTCTCCTGCTCCTGAGCAAGGCATTCTTTAGCTCTTGGCTCAGAACATTCTCCAGTCTTGCATCCAGATTTGTTTTCCAGATTCATCTTCAGCCGTGGTTACACTTGATTGTTATTCACTGCTGCATTGGTTTAAAATCAAACTTAATATTTTTAAAAGAATGTGAACATGTCATGCATCTTTATCTAGTTATTGCAATTCTATTAGTCAGATATTAAATTGTATTTTGTGAACTATAGTCGGGAAAAAAAAACCTGCAAGTAGATGCCGCACATGTCGACACAGTCACAGGTTAGCGTATTAGCACTGTAAATTATGTGTGAAGTCATAATGGCATGAATTACTGTACCAGCTAAAGATGGGTCTAATTAAATCCTGTCAACTACCAACGAGTGTTTTCTACCAACCCGTCTCTGTTCCTCTGTTAAATCCCATCACTATCGTCACCAGATCACCTCTCACTTTGTGAATTAGACGTATTACCCCTTCATTAGCTGCAGGGACAGGGACACATCTGAGGCTTATTAATGAAATACTTGCTTGACATTGATAAATACGTAACATGATGGCCACGTCACAGAAATTAATCTCCATTTCAGGCATTGTCTCTTCTTCATTAATCCATCTAATTACCTCAGATTTCACAAAATATCTCCGTCCTGATCTATCGCATTCAGTTTCTCCTCTTCTTTCTCCCTCTTTAGTCTCCTCTCTCTCTCTCTCTCTCTCTCTCTCTTTCTCTCTCTCTCTCTCTCTCTCTCTCCTACCAAAACTCTATACCCGCCCCTCTCTCTCTTCTCTCCTCATTCTCTCTCTTTCTCTCTCTCTCTCTGGTCCCCTCTCTCTCTCTCTCTCTCTCTCTCTCTCTCTCTCTCTCTCTCTCTCTCTCTCTCTCTCTCTCTCTCTCTCTCTCTCTCTCTCTCTCTCTTTTGCTCTCATTCTCTGCCCAGACTTATGGATCTGTACATAATAGATGAGTCTGTCTGAGGAGACAGAATAGGTTCTTAGCAGCGTGATGAATTTTGCACATTATCAAATTACATTTCTTATCAACTCAAGTCGCCTTTTGCCAAAGCCCCGCGTGTGAACGTGAACGATCACCAAACTACCAGATCCAGTACCAAGAGCCAAAAGAAGCAGAGGTTGATTGACAAACTAATTAAGGAAGATGCTAAAGCCCCAGAGGATCCCAAAAGTCTGTTTATTTATTTATACATTTGGGTCAGTGCACATTCATCAGCTTAACAGCCTAAGTGTGCCAAGTGCAAAGATCCAAGAAGACACTTCATCCTCCTCTCCTTCCTGTCATAATTACTCTCCGCTTGCATGTTTTTCCTTCGCAGAGATAAATCTGTGCTTATAAAGTTTTTCGGCGTTGACGCGTGCGGTAGCGGCCGATCTGCTTTCATGTTGTGTCACATCTGTTGATGTCGAGCGATTAGTTTCAGCTGCGTAAATCGGTTT
Organism: Betta splendens; assembly: GCF_900634795.4. Lineage (NCBI taxonomy): Eukaryota > Metazoa > Chordata > Actinopteri > Anabantiformes > Osphronemidae > Betta > Betta splendens. Next base: position 22,340,247 of record NC_040889.2, read on the forward strand.
CCCAGCACTCATTTTTCTTAGCCTCACACTTATTTATTTTGTTGAAAAATCCTGCGAAGTCCATGCGTGGATCGTAGTAGTCACATACATCAGCGTAGTATTAATATTAGAGCCTATGTCAACAGTACAAACTCTCTGAAGTTGTACTGCCTGATTAATTAACAACCAAAAGTCTGCTCGTTAGGCACATGGAATCATGGGTAGTTCCTTCCTGAGCATGTCTGCATCAAATCACTGCATTAAGGTGTTCCTAATTTTCTGGCTCCCTCATTTATGTAAATAGCATAGATAGTGTTTGTACAAACCACGCAGGCTTTTCTGTGTGTGTCACATCTGTCCGGCTGGTTTGTCTCATCGCAGTGGGACAGCAGCGTCGGCTCTTTGTTCTCCTGTTGCCGTCTTTTGGTTATGCATTTAAGGAGCAGGTGGGTATTTTTAGATCCTATTTATTTTAAGTCATTTTACACTGCACATTAAAGAGACTTAACGCGATGCTGCAAATGTAGCTGAGTTTCAAAGTGCGGTGTTCTTGTTTTGACAGTGTCTGCGGCTCGTGTTTAAGAGAAGGGAGGTCTCAGGTTAAATGCTGATGTTACATAGACTCAGACTGGGTGGTTTTGACATGATTCTATAAAAACTAGGAGGAATATTTTACAGTCACTTCACCAAAGACCAGGAGAAATTGATATTTCGACAAAGACTTTAGGGAAATAGAGCTGATATTTCCCTCAGTAACAGAGATGAATCATTCCTGATGCCAATAACTACATGTGTGATTGATTCAGCTTAAGAATGAAAAGTGCAGAGAGTTTGTCATTGTGTTGTTTGTCTGTCTTGGAGTTGCTTGTCTTTGTCTTTCTTACTCTTCCATCTGCAGCGAGAAATAGTTGCAAGTCAGAATTGAAGGAGCCCGGTTCTGGGCTGGTTCTGCCGGTGGAGCTTTTTCACTTGAATGAGCACCTGTTGAGACTGGAAGAGTTCACCCCGGGGTCCCAGCGAGCGGCCACTTACTGCTCCGCACGGCCCACATTCCTTATCTGAGCCCCCTCCAGTCCGGTGTGCGTCACACACGTAGATTTGACTTAACGCGCTTTATTAATGGTAATAAGCGAAGTTTATTAAAAGTCTGACTTTTCCGTTCCACAAACATCAAACACGCAGAGCAGCGTGGGGAATGGTGGGATTTTATAACCCGGTGCCTAACCCTGGCAAGAGAAAGTAATTTTAGAAAAGAGACTCATCTTCTTCAGGCGGTCGCTCCCCGCTGTCAACAGGAGTTTTGATCTTTTTGAGCTAGTGACTCACATGTCTAATCTCCATCCGCACCCTCTCGCTGCACAAATAACTTGAAACATAACTAGCCTCATTTCGACAAAATGAAATGCCAGATCCATCACCTGCTATTCCATATTTTTAAAACGGGGAATGGCTTATTATAATGTGCATGTGTGGATGCAGCTTTGTGCGGCTTTCATCAGCACGAGAGCGAGCCAGGGCACAGATTTGCAAATGGCTGCTCTCCTATATTTTGACAACATTATGGGCAAAGGGAGGGATCATTACAGTGGGCAGGCACAGTGTTTTTATGCTTAGTTATGTTGCTAATGCAGCAGATTTATGCATGTCCTTGTTTAGTGATGTTATTACCGCTTCTATCTAAAATGTGAAATATAAAAAATTACTTTATTTATTATTATTGTTATTATTGTCCATCCCTTTGTGACAACGAAATGAAAGAGGTCCCATGTTTTCTCCCAGTCTCCAGTCTCGTGCTGAGATGTGATGCGTTCTGTTGCCATAGAAACAGCAGCCCATTCCTTGTGCTGCGTGTTGCGTGTCTTTAGACACTTGTGCGATGTTTTACAGGGACAAGTTACATTGTGACATATTTTAGTGGACTTCTCAAAGCTGTTTAGCGTATGATAAGGCGCCGAAACCATGACATGTTGTGAAGCACTTTAAGGACTATTGTCATTTAAGTATGCGTGTGCGATTTATGTGCAATGTGTCTAAAACACCCACACGTTCCGAGGAGGACATAACGCTCGCTCTTCGTGACACATCGGAGCCTCTGCTGGCCTGATTTGCATAAACAGTGGATTATAGAGTCGCACATACTGTACATGTAGTGCCACAGGCGTGATGCATTACTCTGCAGCGAACAGCTGTGCGCTCTGGAAACGCAGAGGCAGTGGGACGTTTAACAGGCAGCAACAAGTCAAAGCACGGAATAAGAAACACAATGCTGATTGAAAATTACAATCAAAGGCAGTGCGCTTGAAAGGAAAGGAGAGAGAGACTCCTTTTACTTAATGATGAGCAGGATGGGATTTGTTTTTCAGCAGCTCTGAGCCTGTTTTCAAACAGGGCTCTGACCCCAAAATGCCACTATTTTATGACATTGAATGACTTAAGGTCGCTGGAATTGGAATTTTCATATTCGCGGTGCACAAGACGACAAAGTGGAACCGGGGGGGACTTTGATGAGGGATCAGCTCAGACTGACACCATGTTTCAGGTCACGATGGGCTGAAGAGACTGGATGTTGGAGCTGCATGTACAGACGAACGCTGTGTCTCAGTCCATCGTCCCTCCCGTTATATGGGCGCAAACATTCTACTGCGGGCTCAAACAGATGAGTCTGAAGTTGTATTGCACAAATGTCCAAATGTAGGGTGTTAATATGATGTAATTAAAATAAAGCTGTGCTTTCGCAGGGATAAATACCTAATCTCTGTGGAGCATGTGCATGTGTCAAATAAAAGCAGTGACAGGAGCAGGAGTAAATGGGGCCTCCCTGCGTTTCACCTACCTGAGGCTCTAATGCCATAGCTATACATTGACAGCTCTCCCTCTTGGCCTACTTATTTCAGTAAGGATCACCAGGGATGAAAATACTCTACTTTTTGCACCTCGTAGCATTGAGAACGTGTGTATTTAAGGTTACACATCACGGACGGCTTCTAAATGCTCAGCGGATGGTGTGGGTTTTAATATGAGGTGGCAGATGCTGATGCTGATGCTGAGCCCCAGCGTTTCTTCAGCAGAACCACTGTCCCTCGCACCCAAAGCGCCCCGGCTCCCGCGGGAAACGCCCGTGGACGCCTCGCAGGTCGGCTCCGTCGCGGTTGCTAGGAGACGCGGTTGCTTCCCGGCTCACAGGCGCTTGTTCAACATCACAGCACGAAGATGTTGGGCAGAAGCGTGTTGCACATCTGCAACGCTTCCCGTTCAGGAGCCGAGGCGCCCACAGCACAAACGGGCCAATTTCTCCTATCAGTCAAAGTGACAGCCGCCTTCCTGCTCCGGGGGGCGGCTGCGGACTGCTGCCGGACCACAGTGTCTCCACTGGTGGCTCCGCTGGTTATGAGAGCATTATAAATCTGGACTATGGTAATAGAGTGGCCAGCCTCTGAGCCCTGAAAATGACTTATTATGTGTCAGCGTTTTTTCCCTTCCTCTTCAAGGTATTTTGGCTTGAAGTGTAAATAATTAATTTCCCTATTTAAAGAGAGTCATGTTTGATTTATAACCGTGGATGTGCAGCGCTGTGACTGTATAGGGGTGGCACTTACTTCTCCGTGGCAGAGCCCCTTTATTCTGAATAGGCTTGGAGTCTGGAAAAGGAACTGCAGAGGTGTGGAATCATTTGTTACTGGGAGCCTTTCGCAGTTTATAAATTTAAATGTGAACCTAACTTTTACAAAGACGCATAGTTCACTTAACGTCGAGCGGCTGAATGGGCTGCACGCCTTTAACTTTGAAACTACTCGGGACTTAAAGTGTTGGTGTTGAGGTGCAGCGGAGACCGCATTGACCCCGGCGCCGACGCGTGTCAGACCCCTCGGCTCCGGTCGGACCGGGCCGGGCGGAGGCGCCAGCTCCTCTGAGTCTTGGTGCTCCACTGACATCGAGGCAGCGGCGCCGGCGGGTTTCCCTCCGTCAGCCCAAATGCTCGTGTTCTGTTTCTTCATTCTTACATTTGCACAGGACGCGACAGGACGCGATCGCCACACGAGCCTGTAGATGAATAGATGTAATGGAGATGAAAGACGTTTGAATCGCCTGCTCAGGCCAGTTTTGCTGTTCTGAGCTATTGCTGGTTCATGGGACAGAACTGAGTGCTGTGGTTTGGGCCCGTGTCCAGCCCGTCTGGGGTTGTGGGATGCTGCCCCCCCCCTCCCCCGTTCATAACCGCGCCGCATCCGTCTCCTTTTACTTTGACTTTAAGTCCGTTCCCCTTGTTTGTTGCCTCTGTGCTGTACTGTACCTATGACTCCCTGAAGCTTTCGCCTTTTCTTCCCGGCCTCTTTCTGTCTTCTTTGTTGTTCTAGCCTCAGTAAAAACGCCTGCCAAACATGATGCTTCTCTACAAGTCTGTCCAGAGAGGGAAGTGATTCACTGAAGGTCAGGCCTTATCTCTTCCTCTCTGTCTGCTCTCTATTCTCACATGAAGTGTGACCGTGCACACGCACACACACACACGCACGCACACACGCACGCACACACACACACACACGCACACACACACACACACACACTGCGCTCAGATTATAACCACAGTACTTTCAGGTGGGAGCTTTGAAGGTAGTCTGGCTTTCTTTCATCCTCAGCACCGACTCATGTTCCATTTTCATAATTTGGTAATTTCATGAATATGTAATTCCTTCCTGTTGACCTGACTAATATGAAGTAGACACACTGACAAACACAGAATCACGTGCAGCTTTCTTCTCCGAGCGAAACGGGGGATTACAGAACAACTGGCTGAATCACTTAAAGGATGAGTTCAGCTATTTCACTGCTGATTGATTGACTTAAATATTTAATCGCTTCCTTCCAGCGGCCGTGTGCAGCCAGTCAAAAACATGGGAGAAGAAAGTCATCTACAAATCACTTGAGAAGCTCATTTTCCTGCAGGTTGCTGCTTGGTTTCCTGAGATGCCCCAGAACAACTCCTGGATTATAACATTTAGCACCGGAGCCCGTAGCATCTACAGGATGCTTGATGTCGGGAAAGACCAGTGGCAAGAATCATGCAAAGTGTTTGAAAGTGGTATCTCTGCTTCCACTGCAAACTCCACACAGTCTGTGTCTCAACTTGCCAAAATCACCAGATGTGTCACCAAAAGTAGAAACTGGCTAAATGGATGAGAATGAACCCGGACTTGTTGAATTGGGTGGATACTGTGGAGTTGCCTGGCCCCCACCATCTGCATCTGTCCCCCATCTGCATCCGTCCTCCATCAGCATCCGTCCTCCATCAGCATCCGTCCTCCATCTGCATCCGTCCTCCATCTGCACCCGTCCTCCATCAGCACCCGTGCTCCTTCAGCACCCGTCCTCCATCAGCACCCGTGCTCCTTCAGCATCCGTCCTCCATCAGCATCCGTCCTCCATCTGCTTCCGTCCTCCATCTGCATCCGTCCTCCATCTGCATCCGTCCTCCATCAGGATCCGTCCTCCATCTGCATCCGTCCTCCATCAGCATCCGTCCTCCATCTGCATCCGTCCTCCATCTGCATCCGTCCTCCTCTCTCCGTCTCCCCCAGTCCCTCCTTTCTCACATCCCTCATTATCAGCCGAGGAGCAGGACCGGGTCCGGCCCACAGAGCGCCGCCCACGAGGCTCCCGTCGTCCCACCGCCGCTGCCCCGTCCGTCTGTGTTTTGGGCTCGAGGTCAGACATCATCGCGGGAGAGGTGTGATTCAGTGCGATAAATTGTTCTCTCGTCCCCCAAAAAGACAGCGAGCAAATGCACGCTTTGTGAGGAAACACATGTGAATGTCATCTTAAAAGAATTTGTTACACATACGTAGAGAAGTAATCACTGTGACATTTTAAGAGCACAGAAGCATCGATGTGCACAGAGACTAGGAAACATTTCTCAATTACTGTGTGTGTGTGTGTGTGTGTGTGTGTGTGTTTGTGTGTGTGTGTGTGTGTGTGTGTGTGTGTGTGTGCACCTGAGAGAGCGAGCCTGTGTTTATTGACTTGCTTTTAATTACAAACAGTCAATGAGAATGACACTGAAACCTGATGAAATATGGATGTGAGAGTGTACAGCTGTGTATTTGCACATCTGCACTTTTTGTTTGTGTCTGTAAGTGAAACGATTCCTGTGTCTAATGAAAATGGCAAAAGGAAGAAGCTTATCGTTGGCAGAGGACGGAGTACTGTAAACATTTACATGATTACCATACGCGACTACAGAGCAGCCTGTTAGTTATTGTAAGAAGCCACGTGGTTGGTTGTGTCTGAGCTGCTGGACTCAGAACAGCAGGTGGTCTGTTCGCCCGATCTAAGGTTATAGTGGATTTCTGAGCAAGGTAATGGCGTAATGATACGTTTGGGGAATTATGTAGTAATCATCCCTAGGACAAAGCACTGAGGAAGAAACACAGACACACAGACACACACACACACACACACACACACACACACACACACACACACACACACACACACACACACACACACACACAAACAGGTGAAGGCAGATTAGCACTTTGAAGCGTTGGCCTTTACCTCCAACTGTTGGCCCAAATGCTGTGTAGAATAACCTTGTCCGTGCCCTCGGGCGACTGTGTTTGTTGACTTGTGTGTGCGTGTGTGTGGCACTGTGATTGTGTAGCTCGTTAGTATAAAGAATAAGGATAAACTTTATTGATCCCACAATGCAGAATTCCTCCATTGTGGGATCAATAAAGGAAGCAGCTCCTGCATGCTTCCTGTCCCGTTGTCTTTGCATTTACATGTGGAGTAGATCTTCTTGGGAATATATAAATATTATTAGATTTTTGCTATAACTACATGTGTCAGGGGAATACGGTATTCATTAAGTGGCTTATGGCGAGGAAGACGACCGGCCAACTGTCTTCACAGGATTGATTCACATTAAAACTACACAGAAAAATAATAACTAAATGTTGGCTCCATGGGAAGAAATCGGCTTGTTGTTGTGTATTGGTTCATTGATTTTCCTTCACCACCCGCTGTGGCGTGCTCCTGCCAGCAAATCATACCGACAATGGGAGCCTTGATCAATCATCATGGCTACTGCTACTGCCAGGAAGCGCACAACATATAGATTTACATGATTTACAGCCGCCTGTGGAGACGACGCTCCACTAAACTCGCCCGCGGTTTGATGCATGTTTTGTTACATTATACATTTATTGGAATGGAAGCGCCTCTTCAGCGGCCGCCGTATACTGTAATACATCAGTAGGCTTCTGAAAACATGTACATTGGCCTTGATGATGTCTTAAGCGTTCCGTCTGACGACCAGATCTGCGATTTGAAAGAAGACGACGCCGCGGAAAAATAATTTTCCTGGCAAAAGTTTTGAAAGACAAAAAAGTTTGTGAAGGGAAGATCTCATACATAGTGTATGAACTAAGAGCGTGCGTATTCGTAAATATCACTTTAGTGAAGCACCGTATGCGATTTAAAGCCCAGCACGGTTCTGCACGTCTGCTTTTATTCTCTGCGTCATTAAGTCGCAGGCTGTCAAAGTGTCAGTGTAACGTGTGTGAGAGCTATTCTGGTTGTTTTTGGATAAAATTAGACGACTATATGTCAGAAACCTGCGCCGCACGCGTCCGTGCATCCGCTCTGAATTGTAAATGAATCAAAGAGTCAAACGAATAATAAATAAAAACAAAGCGTTTGATTGGTTGTACTGTAGGAACGGCGCTCCTCCAAGGCTTTCTCTGTAATCAACAGCACATAATGGACTGTATTTGTTCAGCTGTGATTATGGCTCATTCTCGTTTTAGTTTGCTTCCTTTTTGTTTTGCTGTCACTTACGCTCTAATTCTGCTGCTAGTACATAATGGCAGGAATGGGAGGAAGGCGAAGTAATGAATAAAAATTTGAACTGGAGCGTGGAGAGTCGTTTATTTATTTAGCATTTAATGAGCATCGTTCTGTAGGTTTTGATTAATTTTCCATCTCACCACTCCTCCTCCTTATTCTTTCCTTCCTCGCCCCATTATTTGTTGCTCTCTGCTCTCTGAATGCTTTTCATCTTGCTGTCTGAAGACGCTCCTGGTCCCGGCTTTGTGTCGCCAGTGTCACACGTCCGTCCGTCCGTCCGTCCGTCCGCTGGTGCTGCGACCGCCGATCTTTCAGATTCCATTAGCTGATTTTAATTGTGTATTGTCGTGTTCCAAAGTGGCGTCAATAAATGTGGATTATGAAGGAACATCAGCATCTGAAGCGTAGCAACAAACACACACAAGGTTAATGTTTCAGAGCTGAGTCAACACTGCAGAGGAGCACTTTTCTACATATGTAAAACACATGTGAGGCCCCTTCTCTCTTTGGTTCTTGATGCTTTACCACCTCTTGACCTCAGCGCGTCTGTGTCTTTCACTTTTACCACTTTCTTCCATCCACTCCTGGACTCCCGTGGCTGCTGTCATCCTCTCTTTCCTCCACACACTCTCAATCTCTGGGGTGGGTTCGTCTCCAACTCCGGGTTGTAGATGACATTTGCATCTTCCGTCACTGATTGAGGACTGATCCCATTGAAGGCCAACTCCAGACAGTTTCACATCCTCGGCTGAATCATTAAGATGTTTGTTATTGTTTATTTTTGGATCATGATGATGTTACAGACACACAGAAACAGAAAGCGTCCACAGAGTCCAAAGAATAAGGCAACATGCTCCATTAAATGTGAGTGTGATTATTTTACGTTGCAGCCTTGAATCTACATCTGTAACGTTTAGAGGATTTTCATAAATACTTGATCTTGTACCCCTGAAGATCATTTCAATTAGTGTTTTGCTTAATTTCTTGTTTATTGTTATGTCAACAAGGGAAGGGATTGATCTCAAGTTCAGTTCTATCAATTATTGTACTGTAGCTTTAATTGAACAAATGATATAAAACATTATATTGTAAATGTGGCTAATGTCGAGTAAACAGAGAACACCTTCAGCTTCATTAGTCTCTGTGCACGAACTAAAATAGTCAAGCCTTAGTTACCGGCTCACCACCTACCGTCACATCTCCTTTGTAATTAAGTTGATGGAGGAAGTGTTCTTCTAATCTAAAGACATGAAAAGTTTCCACCGCACCTGTTGGAGCTCTCGTTTCCCTTTGCTGTTTGGTGTCTTTCTTCCGTTTGTCTTGTGTTTTACCTTTTCCTTACTTCTGTTAATTAGAGCAGGGTGAAGGGGTGGTGGTGGGGGGGTGGGGGGGGGGGGGGGGGGTGTTATTCCGCTGAAGCACCTGGTGCCAGTCTGCAACGCCTAATCAGAGCTTAATGACGCAGCAGAAACAGTAATGTCACAAAGAGAGAGCAGAGCGTTGATCAAGAATCAGCGCTCGGACGTTTCGTGTCGTTGAGTTACATTATGTTACAGTGCCACAGAAACCTGTTAGGAAATGGGAGGTGGTGGTTAATTGACCATTAAAATGCTTTATAATCCTTCAGATCCTGGCCTTTGCTGCCTGCACTCGGGGATGGATTAGCTAGAAAAATCAGAACCACCACAGTTGGACGCCAACCTTCCACGCACTTCAATAAATGGAGCTAGCGGTGCCCAGTAGCACCACTTACCGTAGCTGAGTCATAACTAAGCTTTTCTGGGGGTGACGGAGGGGTGATGAGGGGGGGGGGTCAGCCTGGGTGTCATCGTTGTCTATGGATAATTAGCCTGTCATTAATGTTGACTCACATCTGTTTTCTTTACAGTGTCTCTAATGTAGGGTGAGCCAGAAAGCTTGGCTACTGCAGTGTGTGTGTGTGTGTGTGTGTGTGTGTGTGTGTGTGTGTGTGTGTGTGTGTGTGTGTGTGTGTGTGTGTGTGTGCGTTTGCCCCTCTACCTCTGAATCTTCATCACTGCTGCGAAGCCTCTGAGGGATCGATGCCCGCGTGCACCGGGCAGACGTGTGTCACATTATAACCTGCTGCTGAGACCTGTGTTGTGAGGGTGTCTCTCACTCTCCACTTCGCTCTTTTTCATCCTGCGCCGTCGAACAAAGGTTGAGCACTTGTGCGAGACAATCAGTCCGCGCGTTTCCCGGGCATCCGCACCGAGTGGGACGGCTCCATCTGTCTGGTTTCTCCTTTTCCTCCGGTTGCTTTCCATCCGTCACACTTTCTGTCTCTCTCCATTGCGCCGCGTGTCTCTCCCTTCCTTTGTGCCGTAATAACAGACCTGTCAATCACAGACAGGCGAGAGTGATGGTCGGCGGGTGTGACTGATAATTCACGGCAGACAGCAGCTCAATTGATCTTTCAAAGAAATGTCAATCCTAATAAGCAAGCTGCAATAAAATGAACTGCAAATAATTCGAGGCGAGACAACAAGGGTCTCGCTGCTAAACACAAATTTGGAGGCCGCCATTATTGAAGTGTCAAATCGTTGGCTTCATCAGGTGTGTCGCTAATTGAAAGAGGGCTTCCCTGCGGAGGACGCGTCGGCGCTGCCAACACGCCGGCCGCGGCGCCGCCGTCGCTAGACGTCAGCGGCGTCCCGCTCGGCTGTGGGGTGTGATGTGATTACACACGTCGGCTGACACATGCTGCATTACGACCCGCGTTACGAAAAAGCTTCGATGCAGAAGCTTTAAAATGCGACACACGCACATCTGGAATCGAGTTTGTAACAACTTAAACCCCAAACTCTTGCTTTTCACTATTTTCTTTCATTTTGAGGCAAAAAAATGAAAAAGAAGCCACAGAAATACCTGTTACTTAAATCTGTACCTCGACAGATGTTAGAAATTGCAATTATGACTTTCCTCCATGTGAAATTGGTTAGATAAGCATCTGAGGGCTCCTCATGAAGCCGTGTGTGGGTGCATAGACTTTTAATTGGTGGAAGGAGCAAGTCTGGTTAGGATGGAGCCTCTGTGCTGTAGGAATGAGCCTGTGGACAGGGTTCACACACTTTGTCACAGGCACCTTCTGTTTGTGGCTGTAATTTCAATCATGTGGTGTATAATTAGCCAATGCATTTACAGTATGCGCTAACGTGAGTGTTGATTACTATTAAAAAGATTACTTTTTCTACCACGGGCGTTCGCTTTTTGTACATGGGCTGATATAGACTTCACTCGTGCACAGTGAAGTGAACAGTGCGGTACGTGTCCGTGTGGTCGGATGCAGCAAAGCGTGCTCCCAGGCGGCCTGTTTGCAGCAGAACTCTCCTCTGAGAGTCCGGCTCCGGCTCCGGCTCCGGCTCCGCCGTGTCTCAGCTCGTCCAGCTCACCTGCACAGAGGAGGCTCAGCGGGGCCTCGTGACGAGCCGCCCGGGCCCGTCTGACCCGGCCCAGCGGCCAGCTGTTACCTGCACCGGCAGCTCAGGATTAAAGCGTCTGACACTGTGACAAGGCGCCGCTCCTTCAGGGCCGAACATGTAGAGCTGATCGGCCAAACAGACGGACGCGCAGGTTGAACCACGGTCTGATTAGGACACGGTGTCATGTTGACTTGAAACTGCCAGCATTTGGATCAGGCTCACAAACCTTTGCATATATGTATGAGAACATCTGACTTGTTAGTATTTTCTGACAACTTTGACAAGATGGCTGATTTCACCATTCAGTCTTATCTTTACATATCTGATAATATTTGCCTCACATAAAGTGATTTAATTAATTTTATTGCAGGGTTTTCAGTGGCAGGAAGACAATTACTATCTGGAACCTCCACATCACTATAAGTCCTTTATAAAGTCGGAGAAGCTCCATCTTCCGTGCACTATTGATTAATGAGGCCGTGTTAGGATTTGTCAAGCATTGGCATCTTCATCATTATATCAGCAAACTTGAGAAACTCACTCTGGTAGTTGCTGCTGTAGTTTCTAGACTTGGATACTTTCGTTCCTTCTTTGAATAATTGGTAAAGACAGCCTTGGTAAAAATAGAAAGGAAAGCCCATCACCAGCAAAGTTTTGAGACTCTGATAATAAGAAACTATCACGCTGAGAAGTCTGATGCCTCTCTTGCTTTTAGACAGATCCTAAGTCACATTAAAGATCATCATTTACGTTCACTGCCTTTTAGATGACACGACAGAAGACACCTCATGAGCTCTGGATCTGTCTTTTACACATTTTAGAAGTATCATCTCTCATTTTTGCTTATTCTTATTTTTGTTTTTTTTTTATTCATGTCTTTGTTCAACTGTGAAAATCTTAATTAGAGTTGTCACCCTCTGTGTCAGAATTTTTAATGTTTTAATCCCAGCGGGAGACAACTCAACTTTAATGATCTCTTCTCGGTCTCGACGTGATATAATGAAGGGCATGTCTCTCTCTTCACATTGATGTTTGTGACTGTCTTACATTAGAGCAGTAACAGTAACACACACTGACACGGCCACTACATCTAAACGATCAAGGCACGGTTGCGTTTGAGGCTAGACCCAAGGAGACTCTGACAGTGCTGTAGTACATTCAAGGCTACTCAATGCATTTAAGTGTCTGCTTCAGAGCAGCTGGAGAAAACCAATGGCCACAGGTGAGTGGAGCCCTCAGAGTCAGAAGCCGGCGCAGCCATTGTTCTCCACAGTTTCAGGATTCCAGGTACAGACCTGAGGACTCAATCCAGACATCTAAAGCAGACAGAGACAGAGACCAAGGTCCAGGCAGGTTTCTGGGTCGGAGGTCAGACGACCAGCGCTGAGGACAGATGGCAGTTTGTTCATGATGGCGAAGCCACGGGAGCCGAGGAAGAGGCTGTGTGGAGTCAGGTCTGCAGTGACACTACTTACTAGTAATTATGTTTCATCTGTTCAGATGTGCCAGTGTGCAGTGGACGCCACATCGTGGGTCTGTGCATGTTTCCATTACGCTCTCCTTAGTTTCCCTGACTCCCGTGTTACTACACAGTAATATCAAATACTTCACAGTCGTCATTAAAGCTTCACAAGCCAGTTTGTTGCTCGAAAGCACAGGCACATCACCTGCTCCTGCTTCTGCTTCATGAATCAAAGCAGAAACACACGTTGGACGTTGGATCTGCTCTTTGAACGTGTTCCGCTTCATTTTATGGGTTCGTTCTGTTGCTGGTGTCTTGTTGGACTAATTGCCTGATTTTTTATTAACACCACTGAAGTCATAGCCCTGAAAACCATGGAGAGAGCGTTAATGAGTAATATATCTGGACAGTGTGTGTGTCTGTGTGTGTGTGTGTGTGTGTGTGTGTGTGTGTGTGTGTGTGTGTGTGTGTGTGTGTGTGTGTGTGTGTGTGTGTGTCTTTATCACCTGTTGGTGCGCAGTATTTCTCTGCTCAGTGTGTGACATCACTTCTCCTTTCAACCCACTGTATATAATGTTGTGATTTGTCCAGAACTGAATCAATTTTTAAGCCGACCTTTAGCCACAAGTACTGTATGATATTTAATTTACTGCGTGTTCTGAAGTGACACGTGTGTACTGTGATACATTTGGCTCCAAGTGCAGACATCTGCAACAGTATACAGTCTAATGTAAATATGCAGCATTGTCTTTAGTCTTCACACACACACACACACACACACACACACACGTTTGACAGGGAGCAGTACATCGAGCAGCATTTCTCCTTATAATAATAGACTCAAGCAATAACGGCAGGCAGTGTACTTGGTTGTCACGGTGATGAATTGTCTCCAGGGCAACACAGGAAGTCCATCTGGGAAAAAATCTGAAAAAGGAAGTAGATAACAGAGATTGAGGAGACACAGCCACTACCTGATTTATTCATCCTCATCCATCATCTAAAACTCACACTATTGGTTTCTACGATGAGGAAATGGCCTCTTAACTATTTTGGGCCTTTATGGCCACGGAGGAAGTAGAACAAAGCGTATGCTCCTGAAGGAGAAACGAACAGTTTGGCTCCTAGAATTGGCAAATAATAGCAAAAGGAAACGAGAAATAAGATTTGAGCTTAACTTACTTTCCTCCCCCCACCCCCCACCCCCCACAGCAGTGGAAGCCAGAAGTTAAGTCTCTAAGTCATGTTAATGGCTGTAGTCCATTGACGTTACATGGGTTATCACAGCGGATTGGCTGCGACGGCGACTGTGGTGTCATGGTGATTTCCGTGTAGCCGGCACCGCTTCTTTGTAGCCCCTCACTAATCTGTATGTGTAAAGCTGAGATACCGGGCGCGTATAATGTTTTCTCTATTCTCACTCCCTGATTAGTAAACAGCTCAGACGTCTGCTAACATGAAGATCAAAGGGAATGTTCAATGTCATGCTAAAACGCGCTCATCCTGTGCGTGTGTGTGTGTGTGTGTCTGTGCACGGCTGCACATGTAGCGTATACGTCGTACCAGGCAAGTAAAATCAAATGAAAGGAGTATTTGCTACTTAAGCAGATTGTGGTGTTTGAAGTGTAACAGAGAGCTCACGGTTGTGCTCTAACGTGTCAGGACCTTGGGCAAGAAACACACACACACACACACACACACACACACACACACACACACACACACACGTCACTGCTTGTGCTTTTGCACAGTTGAGCTGTATTTGTAGGATTTATATGGAGCCACTTGTGAAAACAAATACACAGATGTGGTATTAAATATAAGACACATAATCCAAACGTGACCTATTGAAGTTCTGCTCCTCGTCTGATAGATTCTTCTTCGCGCTGCGTGTTTGGTTTGCTGTCTTCAAGGCAGCAGCCTCTTGCTGGATGTCTGATCAGGTGCAGCACCTGCAGAACAGCATGACTTGGCGTTTTTGACATTATGGTGATGGGGGACCAGGTTTGCTTATGTAATCGTTTCTGAATTTATTATAGGAGCCGAGCTGCCGGTGAGCATTTAGTGCAGCAGGAAAGTACTGTCAGTGCATCTCTGAGCTGCAGAAAGGACACGCTTCCATTCAGTGTATATGTGATTCATCCATTGGTATGTTTAAAGGTCATGCATAATCCCCACCTGCCTGTTTATGCACAGGCGTTCTAGGTGATCACTGCTGCTTCTGATCCGCTGACGGCCGTGACGTCTGGACATCCTTCCAGGACGCGCTGCCGCTGTGACCTGACTCTGGGTGGATGTAAACAGAAGCCTAACGCCGGTTTAAGCATGCAGACAGATGCTCGGGACGGCGGAGACGCAGCGAGACTCGGAGCACGGCCTGAGTGAGACTTGTCTGTCTGTGTGTGTGTGTGTGTGTGTGTGTGTGTGTGTGTGTGTCTGTGTCTGCACCTGTCTGAACACGGGGCCGTTTGTCTCCCGTCAGCTGACGGTCTGCGCTCGTCCTTTCAACCATGCTGCAGTTTTATCCCTTTATCGCCTTACGTCATTGCCTAATGCCGTGAATTAGTGACTTTCCATCCATCATCCATCCATCCATCCATCATCCATCCATCCATCCATCCATCCATCCATCCATCCATCCATCCATCCATCCATCCATCCATCCATCCATCCATCATCCATCCATCCATCCATCCATCCATCCATCCATCCATCCATCCATCCATCCATCCATCCATCCATCCATCCGTATTTCTCTTCTGACCCCATTTTGTTAACCTGTCTTCCTTCCCCACAAATAAACCACCTCTTTATGTCACATGAAAGTTGTCACTTAACGTGATATAAGACGCCAGACTCGGCCGTCACATTCAGAGCCGATCCTGACTCATAGCTGAACTAGGACGTGGAAACTATTTCCACATTGAAAAGACCTAATCAGTTAGAGAAGGAAGTTCAGAAGCAGTCTCAGGCGATGAGTCACTATTCTGTGAAGTGTTACTGTATGTGTACACAGCAAATGACTGAGACTCCAGAAGGACAGAAAGATTGATATATAACATGAAAGCAGACAACAGCAGCGTCTGATTGAGTTTGAATGCACCGGCTTTCTGACGTTACCTCTACGTGGTCTATTTGCTGAATAGAGTGAATGAGAGCATGCTGTCATTTACTGAACTTATTCAGCTTCACGCATGAAGCGCAGTGAGACCAACCGAGACGGGAGCAAAGAGTTAGAGACGGACGCGGACGATGAAGCGCTGACGACGGGGGAGCGGTGACCGCAGAGAAAAGTAGGTCGCTGGTGTCAGCGCGCGGTGACGGGCCGCGTCCCCGCCGGCCACGCCGTGTCACTCCGCCGCGATCCTCCGGAGAGACGGACACTGACCCCGCCAGGGGGCGGGGCCACGCCAGCATCCTTTCACTCAGCGTCTGCACTCTCCTCTGAGTGACAGCGCGGTTTAAGCATCATTTGCGGCGCATTAGAGCGCCTACAGGAGCCCTGTTCAACCCACTTCAGCCGTGAATCAGGCTCGGTGAAAAGCCTTTATGACGCTGATTAACACAACTCTTAATGGTCACAGATGAGAAGTCTCGATTTAATCACTGACTGTACAACGTAAAAGACACCTGCCTCTGTGCTGAGATAGACCTGAACACATGCAGGTGCCTCAGCAGAACCCACGAAAAGGGAGGACTAATGGCAGAACCGGTACCAGGCTGCACTAAGAGGATCGTTAGCAGCAGGACTGCAGCAGGTGAAGGGGAATAATCAGAGTCTGGCACCAATTCAGAGCAAACGCCGCTCGTTCAAGGCTTATTTTTATTGGGTGCGATTAACAAACATTCTCCTGCTTATCTGCACCTTGTTATATCTACTCCTTAAGTGCTCAATATTTCATTTCCACCATTACATTAGTCGCACAAAAATGAGCTTGTGACTTGAGAATGTAAAAATAATTAGCTTTATTGGCTGCTGTACTGTGAGCTAAGGAGATTATGTGTGACAGACAATGCTGCAGTTTAACTGCAGCACAAACGGAAGCAGAGGGTTTGACACCGATCAAATATCATTAGTAGTTTATTGTGTGTTTGTTAGTAGAGGAACAACACGATTAAGTATCGTACAGTAATGATACAAGCTTGTAAATAATGCTCACACACACACACACACACACACACGCACGCACACACACACACACACACACACACACACACACACCCTGAGTTCGTTAGCGACTGCTTTGGTGCATTTGATTCCCTCATGGTTGAATGTATCTCATCTCAGCTCCTCTAAACCTGTTCTGTGTCACAAAGCATTACAGTTAAAACATCTCCTGCTCCAGTTGTGCGGCCGAAAACCCGACCAGTCATGCACTTAAATGGCAGCTTAATGGGAGTAAAAAGAAATAAT